>NW_006800078.1:1506450-1516990 GCF_000485575.1 Poecilia formosa
TATATATATATATATTTAGTATATGTTTGTTTCAATCATTATCTGCTGTTTAACAGAACCCAAGTCACTTTGTGACTGCCATAATAGTCATTGGAAAACTGACTGAAAACTGTTCTAAAAAATTAAGAGTCAGTCAAACACAAACGTTGACTGATTCAAATTAGCTTTTTATGGAGTTCACATCTGACCTTCCACATACTAGGGAGAGTACGAAAATAAATAAAACATTACGATTGTTACAGAAAGTGAACAAATGTTACCAGGACTTCTTATTTTTGCTTTAACCAACTAGTGTCAAGGAGGTGTTGGCTGATTACGCAACAGGGATTAAATTCATGTTGGCCAAGTTTATTGGAAGTGAAAGATATCCTGTGGAAGAATGTTAATGGAGGCAAAACCCCCGCAGAAAAAAAACAAAACAAAACAGTTCCTCCTCAAATCATCTGCTCCACAGCACAGGAGCCAGGATGAACCAGTCAAAGGTCTAAAAAGAAGAGGGAGGACCAAATCTTAGCAGAGGAAGGAAGGGCAGCAGCCTATTGTTGAGCAGTGGATAAAAATGGGAAGAGGAGGTAGGAGATTTTCAGTCAGGGAGTCGAGGGAGATGTTCAGAGCATGAGAGCAAGGAATATATAAAAGGCAGCCGAGAAGAATCCTTAAAGATTAAACTGGGTAGAGGGAAAAGCTTCTGAAGTCCCCAGAGGATGAGAGGGAAGACATGAGAAAGACTGAAAGAACAAAGCGAGCTACGATTGATGGCTGAACAACTTTGTAATCCGTTTCTACACCAACTGAAACATTTTTGCTATATGGACGCGCCAGCAAACTTTGGGGAAAATTAGCTTCCTCTGCAATAAATGCAAGGAATTTTCCGAAAGAGCCCATTTGCATGCAACAAGTTCCGTTTGAACGAGCTAATTCGTTTATTTTCCACTCTGTCCTATTGCTGGAGCTCCTCATATCTTAACGTGGCTTTTGTCAGATCCTCATACCTCCTCCTGGGACAGAGATAGAGAGAGAGAGAAGAGGGAAAAAAAATGGCATTTGCAATTCTGGCTGCCATTGGTGGAAGAAAGGAGCCAACGAACGCTCTCTGAATGCCCCTGGTTGCCAGGCACTCGGATGATGGACAGCTCACGGAAGAGGGATTATGAAGGAGGATCAGAGTTTGTTTTTGTATAAACCATTGCTGTTTAGCTCATGTTGTATGTGAACATATGCACAATGTTAAAGCAAAAGGAAAAAAAAAGAATCAAACTTTTAGAACTCAAAATTGGACTTAGCATTGTTTGGTAAGATTAAAACACACATAGCGTACAACAGGGACACTCATATTGGTTGGCCACTTTAGGAAATGCATTAAAAAAAACTACAATTGGAAAGGTTTGGAAAATTTAACATTCAATTTACACAGTATGGAAAACTTCCTAACTTAGAAACATTTAAAAAAAATAATAATAAATTCTAAGTGGCACAATCCCATTAAAATAAATGCTATAAAACCATTTTTTTTATTATTATTTATGCATTAGTTTCTTAGTTTTACCAGAAAACTCATTTCGAGTGATCCATGACTTCCTGTTTTCCTGGACTGTAAATACGACAAGACACAAATAACCACCTCTTTCAACCACGAGCCACTTAAAATCCCTAAATGTCACTGTTGGAGAAGTCTGTCTCCAACTCCGGGTCGCCAAGAGTCCATAACATCAATTAAACACTCCATAAAAACCAACCGGTTGCTTCACAGGCTTCCTTAGGAAAGAAAAGCCTTTGCTGTCCTTATATCGCAAAATGCAAATGTGTGGAGTCTGTTCAACTCCACTAGGACTTTAACTACAACGGTCTCCTGTGGTCAAATAAAACCAGACTAAATAAATAAATAAATAGATAAGTAAGTCTTCCCCAGGGGTGCCAAGTAAATTGGACGGCACTGTATAAAATCCCCAAAGGGATCTGCTCTCTGCTATTCGCCATACACATCTTCCACTGGTACTCATTGCCACGTTGTGCCTTCGGATGCATAATCTACACATACCACTGAGAAGAAAAACTGAAAGCAGTCGCTTTTAGTTTTTCCTCAATGGCTTCATAGTCACAAAGAATTCATCTGGGCAGGCCGATGTTCTCCAGGGTCATTGGAAAATATCTAAAATTGCGCTTCAGCCCTGAGGTGCAAAGTTTACAGCTTACCATCTCGACGCTGGAGGAGTGCAATACATGCCTATTAAAGCACTTTGCATTTGTGAGTATCTATCATTCTGGCTAGCTTTTCATATAAGCACTCATCTCATCTCCCATGGCCAAGCCCTTCCTGTCATGCCTCTCACCCATCACCCTCTGCCTCCAGTCAAACCCTATGTAGGTCACTCCATGCGTTACCACAGCCCGCTGAATAAGAGGATTACACTGCTACCTTTAAGATGGTTATCTTAGCGGAGCGATATCAACATAATATTCAGGCATATCCTCCAAACAGCAGAATTAGTTCATTCATTCAGCTGCCGGCATACTGCTAATGTCCCCCGTCAATCTATCCGAGATGAGGATCCATCTCTGTTTAACCTTGTTGAGTCATTATCGGACACTGCGCTCTAAATTAACACCATTTACCCCGACGAATGTCTTTCTATTAGCACGCTTCGTGCAAAAATGACCCCAATTTCCTCCCCGGTTCTGATCCGGTGGGAGGGATATCAGATGGTCAAAACCCTGCAGCGGCAGTCGCACAGCAATCTTAATAACGAGCACTCTGTGACATAATCTGAGCCGCCACATGGCGCTGTCTGCTTCGTCCACGGCCGCCTGCGAGTGATTATTAATATAAAAGAGGAAAAACAAGAAGGGGGAGGGGGCGGCGCAGTGATGCAACAGCACTTAATGTGACTGCGAAGTTTAAAGATGAGGAAAGTGACTTTCTGTGATGTTGGGCAGTAAAAGGAAACGGTAATGACATTGGGAAAGACAAAACAGAGGGAACGAGATGAGACCTATGGGTGTGTCTTATCAAGTCTTTAAATAGTAGAATAGAGGAAATGGCTGCTCACCACTATCAAATGGTTCAAAAAGATACTATTACATTGTCTGCTAAGAGGTTTAGTCATCCGTTCTGACGGTCTGAAGTCCTTTTATCAATATACCAGAATGATCCAGCCAAGCACATAAAGTAACATAGACCGACCCTCCCCCACCTGTTGCCACAAACTGTCAATCACCTGGCTGAAGGAAGGCTGCTTCATTTTTAAACATTTACATTTATTTGGGCTGTGTTCTTGAGTAGAACCACGGATATGTAGCTTGTCAACTGTGATCTACCAAAAATATTCACTAAAACCTGAATAAGCAAAGGAAAAGAATAGCAGCCATCTTTTCAGCCTGCAGCAACATGTGGGGGAGGGACAACAGCACTATATTACGTTATGCTCAACAAAGCTGTAGCGGCTCTGAAACCACCACAGCCACTTTTTATTTTATATGTTGGATAACTCTAATATGAGCTAAAATAAAAAATAAAAAGAATCTCAATCAACATATTTAAGTTTTGAAGTGCAATCTCTCCCATCACCGGCCCCCGGCTACTCCTTCAAAGGCTTTCTGAAGGTGCGCTCCTGTATTATTCTAATATTGATTAATGTAATTGAGTGAAGCGGCCGCTTAGCCTGCAGCGAGAACTGAAAAAGACATTTGCCTTTCCCTTTCCCTTTCTCTTGCCTGCAATGCTAACGCACAACTCATTAAAACGTCAAGTGAGTCATTGTAGCGTCTTCTTGCCAGCTGGTTTCCTAACAGCTGTTATCGTGAAAGTTTTGAGTGAGAAGTGAGGGAGAACCGGCTTGCTCTCGGACACCAGGCACATTAGCTCACTTTATACACGTGTTGTCCGTGTCTGGGGGGTTTCACTGACATTCCTCCTCTTTTTCATCGCCTCTCTTCCACTGTATGAATTATAGAAAAGAAGAAGCTTTGGCGTGTTGGACTTGGTCTGGCTCATTCCCATATGTTCCCACACAAGCTGAGGGCATGCCTCCGACTTGAAATTCGTGTCTTCCTCTGTCCTGCTGACAGGAAGGAAACGCATAAGGGCATGGGAAGGCTTGCTCATCTTACTTTGGCAACAATAAAGGTCACCTTTGGCTTCTGAGAAAGATCTCTCACTGGATATTCAACCTCGGGGACCAGAGAATTACTGTAATGCACTGGGCCGGTTCGGTCTCCATATCCTTCTTTTGTTTGTTGTAATTGAATAAACAAATCTGGTTATGAGAGACAAAAAAAACCATCAAACCAAATTTGATGTTGCGACCAAATTTGGTCGCAACACGATGCACTCTCAGTAGTCCGTTAGCCTGGACTGGCCCCGCTCAGGAAGGATCCCGAGGGACGCCATGGTACGTCCAGAGGCGGTACATCCTCCATAACGTGCCAAAGCCTAAACTGCTTATATTTCCAGCCAAGCAGCCTTTGAATAAGGAGGCTCTGAGATTCCTTGAGCCAAATCAAGGCATAAGCAAACTAAGTGGCTGCCCGATTCCAGAAGGGAGGTTCAAAGAGTGTTTAAGAAGATACATCTCAAAACTTATCAAGAATTAGCCGTCATTTTTATTTCCTTCAATGTTTTTTGGTTGTCAGTGCTTTTCATGCTCTGACTACAAAACGAGTTTCCATATTCATAAGGAGTTTTAAAGCTCAAATCTAGAGCATTCTGGGCCAAATATTCCAATATAGTTATAGAGTCGAATGGGACCATCAAAACTGCAATTCTGGCCCCTGTAACGTGGTTCTGATTAGCACTGTTACTCTGATGCCAAGAGACATAAACACTAATTTCTCCACATATTTGTGTCACCAGACTCTCCTTCGTTATAATGTAGTAAAGGCAAGTTTTCCTTGTCTCCGCATGATCAGTTTGTGTTTCATTAGTGAGGACAAAGGGGAACTATGGTTATGTAGCTGTGGTGAAACTCTGGGAATTCTGAGGACGTCATCTGTACTTTGACTCAACCTCTCTCCATCTGTATGGAAGTTAGTTTTCCCACACACACACACAAAAAAAACATGGAGTTTGGCCCTAAACTGTCACTTTAATCTAATTCCACACGTGTTGAATGGAAGGAAGTTAAAATAATCACGGCCGGGACAGCTGTGGTCAAACTTTGTCTTCTTTATTCCACTTGTTTTGCTCACACAGAGAAAAATGGCTACAACCAATCATTTTGGATACACCTGTTTGAAGAACCTTACACATCAGCAGATGTTTTGTACTGACAAAGAACACAGAAAAATATAAACCAGGCCAAAAACAATGATTTTTTTTTTCTCCATCTGATTAACTTTACACTCACAAACAACACATGTCGTTACTAGTGTCACGCTGTGTCCTCATTCCTCGGCTTTGGGTTGTTTGTTTCCTGCAATTCAAGATTCTAACTGGTTTATAATCCTGATACAAAAATTGAGAAACGTTTCTTTGGTTTGGTAGTTGAGGAGAAATCCATCCACATTGTTTCTCATAGATGATCTTTGATGCAAAGGTCCTCACTGTATACATTTTTTACAGGCACACGTCTATTCTACATATTTTCGTTAAAGTAACATTTTAGTCAGGAAAGAAATTCGTCTTCTGATTACTGTCAAACATTTCCAGATGCTGCTGTTTACAGACATCATGTCCTCATGCATTTATGATAATGACATATCTGGTCTGGAGGGAGTGACTCTTTTTTTTAAATTATTTCTGGAAAATGCTATTTAAAATCAGTCATATATTTTACCAACCACTGAAAAGACAGATTCAAGGTTAACTTAATTCCGTTGTTGCAATATTTCTACGTGTTCTGGTTTTAAAATATATTTGCTCTTTAGCTGAAGCCCCCCCTCTGTCACCCAAGTTAAAATCTGCTTTTGGCCCCATACAACCTTTGACCGGCTCTGGGCTCTCCAGTTATGTTCACAGTAAGTGTTCACATACAGTAAAAATGGGCCTATCATTATGTGCCTTACCCAAAATGTCTGGACATTAAAATAAATAAATAAATAATTAATAATCAATCTTCTATGACCTGATGTGGCCTGGTTGTTTTTTGTTTGTTTGTTTGTGTTTTTCTTACATTACTAGAGGAGGTAGTCTCGGGACAGTTCCAGCCTTCCCGTGCCGTCTGTTCCGCAGCTCTTTCCTCTGATCCCTCCCGGTCAGGAATCTACGCCACGGCTCTAACGCACGGCCGTGCGCTTGAACCGTGCGCACGGATCCGTGCCAAACGCTTCGCACCGTTTTTCGGCTGACCAGACAACTAAAGCCTACGCTCGCACCGTTTTTTTTTTTTTTTTTTTTTTTTTTCCTCACGTGCGGCCATTTTTTTGTTACCCATCTGAGCCCATTCATTGTGGGGCGCGCACACTTCCAAACCGTGCGTCAGATCCTTCCCCGTTAGATGGTAGAAAGGACAACCCCGACATAAATCCAGAACAGGATGTAAGAGCAAAACATGTTCCGACAGCGCAGAGAGCCTCTGCTTCTGTCAAACTCTGCTGCCGCCGCCGCCGCCGCTGCTGCGCCTCTTACCCGCGCCAAGTGTCTTTGTCTGACATTTCAACACCAATTTATGAATGACTTCAGGAGCGTCCTCGAGGCAAGACTTACCTGTGAGTCGCGCGCAAGAGTTCGCGGTGGTCCACGGCTTGTCCCGATCGGACATTCACATCCACACCCGCCCCCCTCTCTTCAGCTGTCTGTCCTGGTCCCGCAGCAGACTGCCGACACCAGGATGCCAATCAAACAAGCAGGCCACGCCCTTGCTTCGACGTCATGCCGCACAGACCAATAACAGCGGTGACATATTACAACCATTACTTATAGTATTTAGTTCTTAACGCAAGTCACGGACCATTCAGATAAATCCACCTGAGAATAACAGTGAATATCAATTATGAACTAAGAGTGCGTGAGAAAGCTTATAAGAGGAAGTTGATAAATTGTTAAATTAGCGCGTGCGTCAGAAAAAATGAAAACGTACTCCGTACATATCAAAAAAAGTGACTCGCTTTTAAAAGGTGCCGAACAGAACAATGAGGAAGCAAACAATAATTTCAAAAACACAATACTTCCTCTTTACACCGTCGATCTTATGTATTGGTACCTATTCACAGTTTGCAGTCATCTACAAAGTGCTTTATTGGGATTTTAATGCAGACAAAGAATGCAATACAATCAACAAAGCAAGTGGAGGAGAGGCTCAGGAACAAAACTAAACCTTTTGGGCCACCGTACCGCACATGACCCATTAAACGTGGTGGTAATAGTGTTTATGTGGTAAAAACAGAATTTTTTTCAGAGCCATTTTATTGTGACTTCTTTAAAAGTAATGATGGTTAAGTTTGACATCTCTTCCATTAGATTTAATGACCTTAGAATAAACTGTGCTGCCGGTGGTTAAAGGGATTGTAGAAAGAAGTCTAACGAGACTTTCAAGTAGTCAGAGTCATTGTTATCTTAGCGAATTTTGATAAACGTCTCTGATGCTTGCGGTGAAATGATGCACCAGTTCATTTTTTCAGGTTATCCCTCGAGTATTTGTGTTTCAGACTGCTGTTTGCACCTTTAACTGCAATGTCATGCTGGATAGCAATAGCCACAAGTTTTCACTGGAAAAATAAATGTTTTGCCAATGTTAGGCACTTACCCTTCAGGCCACAAGAGGACGCCATTAGCTGCAAAGGAGAATTGCTCGATGATTTCTACAACATAAGTATTTATTTATTTATTTATTTATTTATTTATTTATTTATTTATTTATTTTAGATTTCCAGCCGGTATTTAGCTGGTTTTTGGTGTATACTGATTATGCAGGCGGGGCTAGCTAGATGATTTTGAGTAAAAGGCAAGGTGTGGCTGCACAGGTTCAGACTTGAGCTCAAGAAACTAAGGAGTGTGTTGGGATGAGTAATAATCTAACCCTACCAGAAAGTTCAAATAATTTTACAAGAGAAAAGCGACACATGGCACACTAACTGCATATGTTTGTATGTATTGTAGATCTTTTGTATGGAGTTTTAGGATTAAATATTTCCTTTAGAATGACTTAGTTATAGATTCATTTATTCATGAAAGGTCAAGGAAAGATTTTGCTTCTTACTTGAGTTGTATTTGTGATAACTGAGTAGTTTTTAAAATTCTGCATACCTGTATGGTTAAATTGTTCCTTTTTTTTCCGCTGTTTTTCGTTTTATTTTATTTAAGTCAAATCACATCTCCTTTGAATTTTTACTACGCTTCTTAAATAAGATGCCAGGGGAAAAAATTTTGCTTTTTTACAGAGTTCTTCTGTCTATGCCTCTTTGATACACTTTTGAGATCATGAAGAAAAAAAATTCAATATCAGACAAAAATAGACTGAGTAAATACAATGGTCTTAAAATTATGATTTCATTCATGAAGATAAGAAAACAAATCTAAAACGTATGTAAAAAAAGTAATCTACCCTCTTGAAACATTACGACTTAACTTCAGTTGACCACATTTTTGTGATTCAGTTTCATTAGCAACACCCAGACCTGATAACTGGCTGACTGTACCAAGAAATTAGCTAAATTTATCCTGCCAGACATTTCACGATGATAAGCTAAAATCTGTCAAATAGCAACATGTTAGGAAAAACAAAGGTAAGGTAAGGAGGTCTAGTCAAAGTCTGCATTTAAATGTAATTTAGATGTTATGGCATGACCTTAAATTAGATCCTCAAAGATCATTCAACATTGCCTAACTGGAACATTCCCTCCACAGCGACGTAAAAGACTGCTAGTTATTCCAAACGTTTGACGCCAGCCGTTTCCATGAAGAGGGGGAATTTTAGACATAAAGGGACGGGTTGGTTTGCTTAACTTTTTTCCCTTAATCAAGGGGGGAAAAAAATCATCTGAGAATTGTGTTTTGTATTTACTCAGATTAGCTTTGTCTGAAACATTTAAGTATGACAAAACAGCAAAAAACTGAGGAGGCTAGTCGGAAGCTACCAGTTTTCTATGACACGCTACACAATTCTGCAATTACACAAACGAATCACTGAACTGAACATTTAGTAATTTATGCATGCGCGTTCCTCATCAAAGAGATGCCAAAATGCTTTTGTTCAAACAGTAATTGTTTAATAGCACAAATATACAATACAGTCAACACGCCACCTCCTCCAGGTCTTATTGGGGTTCCCAGACGATTTAGCTACTTTACAGTTCCATGTACTGTAAGCTGTGTTCATTGTAGCTTATGCACGCAGAGAGAGTGAGATAAGCTATGTGGCCGTTCAGACAGGCAAACGGGTACAGAGACAGAGCGGTTATCGGGCGGTGCAGGGCGGCGTGAGCCGACAGACGTGTAGACATCAGAGGTGACCGAGGTGGAGGGTGAGCGACGCCCATCACCACAACGACGGGTCGTATCTGGGGAGAGAAAAGGCGAAAGAGAAAGATCAGCTTCCCGTCACGCCTACGGAGAGCGGAGTCTCACCGAAGTCCATACATGCCTTGACTGTGGGAGTGTGTCTCTGCTCTCCTTCAGCAGCAGCTCTGAGACCAGTGTGTCCAGAATCTCAGGACTGGACCTCTTTCCATACCTGAAGCACACGAGAATGATGGTTTCAGAATCCAAACGGACTCGGCATCAACATTGTCAGTAATTGCAGTCATATATATATAATTTCTTTTACTGAAGAGGTACAAAGAAAAACTCTCTTTAGTGTAATCGATGTCTAATTATAAGCTCAGTGTCCACCGAGCACGGTCAGGCCTTAATCTCGGGAAACAGAGACACGGGCTGCATCAACGGGAGGTTACACATTCCCTTTCTGTGCTTTTGATGATAAGTCATATCAGGACCGCAGGTATCCTGGAGAGGCTCGCTGCCTGCAGAAGCTTACCAAATCCCCGACATTCAGAACAAAGCGGAAAGCCGTGGGGGACTTGACGGAAAAGTCCTGGCAGTGATAGGAATTCTTCTTCTTTGTTTTTTTTTTTTCTTTTTACCAACAGGTGGTAGAAAATAGAATAGAATAGAAATGGGGGGCGGGGGGAATCTATTCAGTTCTACTCCAAATGAAAATGAATTAACTATATAGAAAGAAATATAGATTTTGTTGGTCGTATGACAACTCGTGCTAAAAAGGATTTCTAAAATGAAAAGAAGAAAAAAATATTGTTTTCTATTCAGGTTCTATTATGTTAAATTGAATACATCCAATTTAACATTGGATGTTATATTTGAAACAAACCAACATAGCACATTACTACCTATGACATAGCAACTAACACTGCAGTGGCTGTATTATATTTTGTTTTGTTTTTTTTGTTTGTTTGTTTGTTTGTTTTAATTGAAACAGAATTTTCAACAAGTTTTGTAAAGAAATGTTTTGCTTTATTCTGTTTTCCTCCTGAGTTTTGTGCAAAGTCAAATTTAATAATTGCTTAATTGAATTAATTGATTAATCACCTAAGTAATTTCTAGACAGACAGACAGACAGACAGACAGACAGACAGACAGACAGACAGACAG
>NW_006800078.1:1517144-1598910 GCF_000485575.1 Poecilia formosa
AGATAGATAGATAGATAGATAGATAGATAGATAGATAGATAGATAGATAGATAGATTTGACTGCAATTACTGACAAAATTTTTGCCTGTATCATTTTGAGTTTGCTACCTTGAAACAAGTATTCTATATTATTCCAGTCTATCGTTTTTGATTTGTTCACCTCTGTCTTGTGATGAGGTTGATGTAGTGTCTCAGGGCTGAGTAATACTTGGCCAACTCCTCCGCCGGAGCGTCCTCCCCGGGGTTCTCCGGTTTCACCGGGTACCCCTCCGTCAAGGCGCCCAGGCAGACCAGCGCCCACAGCAGGAACCCCAGCGTCCCCAGCCAGCTCACCAAGTTGGGATGCATCTATCGCAGAGAAGACAGAACCAGTCCATACCTGACTTCTTCTGTACATGACTACTGTTCTGCACTTTGTCTTAACGCTCCGAGCTGTAGGCTTGGAGATATTACCAAATAAAGGAACGCATATGTTTAAAAACATGCCGCAAAAAAAAAGACAAACTTTGACGGAATTTAATGTGAAAAATTCAAAGCACTTACATTTTTCAGAAGGTCTCAGTGAGGTTTGCGCGTCGTCCTGTTGATTCTCCTCTGCTCCTCTGCGCGCTCGTTGCGCGCCATGGGGTTTATATCAGTGCTCGCCAGACGCGCGCCAGAAAAAAAAAGAAAAAAAAAAAGAAGAAAAAAAAAGCGTCAACGCTTCACTCTGTTTGGCACGGGTCTTTGCCTTCCTTCATGTGAACGTCACTGCTGATGCTCTAATTAAGGTGTGTGTGTAGTGTGTATTAATATAACGAAAAAGCAAACTAAAAATAGAGTAAGGTAACAAACGTTGTTTCCTATGAGAAAAGAAGCTTTTCAAGGTAGATGCTGATATGCAGGCGTAAAAAAGCAAATTTTCTACATTACTTATATTGAATTATATAAATGAATATAACTTAGCGGGGGGGAGCGGGGGGAATGAAATCTTAAGTTATTTTCCGTGTGCGCACGAGAAGCTGAACTAAACACACGCAGAATCTGATGTTTTGAAGCTTATTGAAGTTCCTTCATGGAGGAAGCGAGTCATAAATTATTTCACAATCAAGATTATTTTTCAAAACAAGATCAATCCTCAAATCAAAAGTCGCAAAAGAATGCCAGCGACGCATTCACTTTGGGCCCAGTTCAAATGGAGCTACTCCACTTGGCCCATCGTCACCAGAAAGACGCCTTGGGTGGCGCCGGACAAAAAGATCTCAAACTGGCTCACATGTACGGGGCTGAATTAGGGCATTAATTTCATTCTGCGGCACATTGCATCACACGAAGAAAGAGAGAGACTGTGGCTCTCGAGGTGAACAAAAGGCACAAATGTGAACGCGGAGGCGCGTCGACGAGGAGCCCGATCTCCTAGAGGCCCACTTAATAAGAAAACCCAAATAGCAGTTCGCAGTGAGTCTGTATCACCAAGAGCTTCATTTACCTCCCATTCATAATCCTTTTGTGCTGGCAGCTTGCAGCCGTGTAATCTGTCAAAAATCATCATTCTTCGGCACCGCTGCTTTCTAACTCCCTCAGAGGATGTGTTGAGTGCTTTTTTTTTGTATGGCACAGGATGCAAAGAGGGAGATGAGGAGTGTGACACAAGCGAGAGAACCGCGGAGCGGCGGAGTCACGACTGACTGGAAAGGAATTAGTAGATTCACTCCTCTTCAGGAGACACATGCGTCCTTGAAGACTCTCTTCAACAGGTACATCGTCATTCAGGAGGGAAGCGGCGTGAGCCTATATACGTGGATGGCTGACACGGTGATTGAAGCAGATGTGTAAACATGGTGGACAAAAAAAAAAAACGCTGAAAGATCAGAGAGCTTTGATGGAGAAATTCATCTCCAGGAGGCTTTTATGTAGACTTTTTTTTTTTTTTTTTAAGTTCCAGGGTTTCAGACAGAGGTGACCAAATGCGTGCCCTCTACATCCACAGCTCAACTACTCTTAAGGCAGACGAGTTAAAACAGAAGTCCCTGTATTCAAGGAGTTTTCGGTCATACCGGAAACTTTAAGAAGTTGTGCTTTCGAGGTAGACAGATTGAGTCTGGTGTTCTACTCCTTGCATTTCTGAACTGTAAATTTCACAGAGCTCCATAGATTTTCAGTGGATTGGAAATGCTTTTGCAGACCTCCCCTGACTTTTGGTTTTCCGTGATCCTTTCTCAGAGCTACTGTGAGTGTTCTTCGAGTTACTGATGATCAAGAGGCAGGTTTGGACACGTCTGACATCAACGAGGTGGACCTCCGTGGAACTAGAGCAGATAATAGAAACAGTACGAATATGTTTGACCTTTTGCCATTATTTAATTGACCTTTTTGTGTTTGATCTGTTACATACTAGCCATGTCATTTAATGAAATGCTTTGACGTTGCCATGTGATAAAATGTGATAGTGTCCATCTTATGACAGTATGAATTCAGAAATACCGAGATTTAGCGTGAAATGTTCCCTAATGCTGGCGACAGAATTACACCAAAGGATCCAGTGTTTACTGTGACAGCTTGTGTAGGCCTGAGATGTAAAGCCCCCAACGGAGCTCAGTTTGATGAACCCTGAACAAAATGCGTCTGTCACACAGTGGATCAGTCAACACACACATACACACACGCACACACACACACACGCACACACACGAACTCCCTGAGAACAAAGTAAATCACTGTCATGTAAGACACACACCTTCATGTCACAGGGCTCTTCCAGTTTGAAGGAAGCAATACAGTGGCTAACATAGAGAGGCAGTGGAACTGGTTTGAGCAACAAAAAGAAAAAGAAAAGAAAGATTACATGCCAGTCAAAATGGCCATGAAAAAAGAAAGCGCATTTAGTAGCATGACCTGAAGTGGTGTTTTTCTTTATGCCTTCGTCGTTCTCTGACACTGTTGAGGTGATCTGGAGTTCCTTGAGGTTTGACGTTATTTGTTTCTGCACACCTCGGGCTCCACTCCTGCACTGCAATCGGGCTAAGATCCGGACTTTGACTGAGTCATAGCAGCGCCCTGACTGTTTTCTGTTTCAGGTAGATTTGTGGTTGACAATGACTGTCAAATATTTGAGCTGTTGTGGACAGATGTCATCAGATTTCACTATGAAATTGCTTGGTGTACATCGTGCAGTGCGTAACAATTGCCAACCACCCAACCAGCTTGTTTGTACCACAACACGCTTTTTGGGTGTCTGCGGCATGTTGTGTTTTTTGGTTAAACTTCTCTAGTTTGATCTTTTCTGAATCCGCCGTCCCACTTGTGAATCGCTGTCCTCAGAGTAGAATGTCGCATTACAAATGGCCTTTTAATCTTTACCAGATCGATGTGCAGTAGTAATTGCTACACTGAAGAGGTGAAGGGGTCTAATTAGTTTATTGCATGACTAAAACCAAAACAGTGAAGGATTTTTTTCTCCCTCATACTACCATATGCTGTTTAATTGATGTAATAATGAAATCAAACACTTTCTTGAAACAAAATATATTCTAAGTGCATCTCAGCAAATTAGAAAAGCATTAAAAAGTTAATTTCAGTAATTTAGAACAAACAGGGAAATGTGTGTACGTTCATTAGACACCAAGTTAATAGTTCACTTGTGTATTTCTGCTCATTGTGACCGATTATGGCTTACTAGCTGATGAAAACCCAAAATCTTGTTTGTCTGATTAGAGTATTATGTATGATCGATGAAAAAACAACAAAAAAAGGAATTTAACACATAAATGTTAGACTGTGACCTAGACAATAATGGGGCCAACTGCTGAATTTTACCAAGACACAAAACTCTGTTAGCATGCTACCCATCAAAAATTTACAGTACAACATGTTCAATTATTGAAGCAAACTCTGAACAAGATGAAATTCTCAGAGGAAGTCTGCTGGAGAATTAAAACAAAAAAAAAAAACTAAAAAAAAAAAAAAAAAAAAAAAAAAAAAAAAAAAAAAAAAAAAAAAAAAAAGAAAAAGCAGGATTAAATTGAAATGCGGTCATCATCAGATTTAATCAGCATTACCGCTAATGGTGTGTTCTCTTACGAGGATAGCAATCATCTCCAGTACTGTCCAATGAGCTGATTAGATATCTCGAAAAGCTCCAAACCAATTTCACAGTGATATTCCTTTCTTTAGGTAAGTAATGCGCTCAATAATCCATTTGTTAAAGACTTAGCCTTATCAGAAATCAGTTCTGTGGAGGCCAATTCCTATTGAGAGCGAGCTTTTTTTTTTTTTAATGCAAATGTGCCTTCTCCTCCTCTCATCAGCCTCCTGGTTTGTACAATAAGTTCTGCTCCAAGATTTGTTAAGATGAAAGAGCCCTGTAATTTTCCACCACCATGAATCACACTTTTCAAATTTACAGAGTGATCAAGTGGGGGAAAGGAAACACTAACATGCAGGCGGCATCTATCTTCTCACCCCAGGCAGTTGCATCCAAACAGAAGATAAATCAAACGAAATGCCAAACTTTTCCCCCTGCTTTCTTTGGCTATCACTAATTTTGCTTCCAGTCTTGACATCTAAATTGTTACTTCGTTCTGCAAGCTATTGTATTATCTGCCTACTTGTGGTTGGCAAGGAGTACTGTTTGTGAAAAGAAAAAAGGCCACGCTTTCTCCATCGTCTTTTTTTATTTATTCTTTTTTTATTATTATTATTTTCGAATGAAAAATTTCACCTGAACACAAAAATAGTGACCTTACTCCGACACCATTAAAAGAACGTGTGTGTTGGTTCATATGAAGAGGTTAGGATTATATGGGAGACAAATCTGGCCGATCTGCTGAAAGGAAACAAACAGAACTGTTTATGAGAAGGGAGGGGGGAAAAAAGTGCAGATGAAGTTGTGATAAAGGCTTCACGGTGGGACTGCTGTGATGTTCCGGCCTGTCTCTCCAAACTCAGGCACAAAGGTATTACTCCCACAGATCTTGATCACCTACCAACAAAAGACGACGAGCACCAGACAGTGTGTAATCCAGTCAACATTTTTACGCTTTTTGACAGTGCAAAGTAGACCAAATGTGGTGCAGTCATGATCGCAACTGAAGTTCAGGTCCTCTGTTGGCTTTGAAACTGCAGATATAAGCTCCCTTAAGCTCTGTTTAGTTTAAAGTGAAAGGTCCAGCTGAGCATGTTCCAGATTACACTATTGTTGCCGAATTTATTCGAATTTATGCTCCCATCTGCTTTCACACACTGTGACAGCTGACGCCACACGTCAGACAAGTGGCTGAACGGTCATTTTCATGTTTTGTTTATTGTTTATTTTTCATTCCTAATGCGAGTGTATACATTGTTAGTGGTGGGATATTTCAGTTTTGTGTTTTCAATTAAAACCTTCATCATTTCTTTCTAGACTTGACTCTTTAGTTGACTGTCATGCACACATGCAGTTAACTTCAGTCAGTCGGTGGGACTTTGATGGGTCAAATGCAGATTAAACAGATTAATTTCTCTTTTTGTTTTGCGTTATCAGTTACCCTTGAGCTGCTGCTGCGGTGCCACAAAGAAAAGAGTCCCTGCAGAATCAGATTTTCTTAGGTAGCATCACACAGCGCCGCAGATAGAGCGCCCTCATGTAGCCCTGTCGTAACATAAGAGGGCCATACCACTCCGACTTTAACGGGAGGGGAAATTTGGTGTTTATTATTTGTTTCCTTTTTCTTCTACTTTGTGCACATTGTTCTGACCCAATGGTTACATACTGCTATTCTGACGTGTATTTGATCAGTAGTGGTCTGATCAGCCACTATTTAAGTTCCCCTCATCCCTTGTTTGTGAGGTTAATTTGTACTTAAGTTACTACATGAGGCTATGTTGGCCTCAGTTTTGGACTAAATTTGTGATTTTTGAATTATTATTATTATTATTATTTTTTTTTTTTACATTTGTGTAACTAATGTAAGACTTCTACTTGAAAACTCCTTTCTCCGTCTGGTCTGCTCAGTCCCTGACACACATGAGTTAGGGGAACACTCCTTTCCTCATATTGGATTTAATACGATGTTGGCCCTTTGCTGCTTCAGCAGTTTCAATTCTCCTGAGAAGGCTTTACACAAAGTGTTTTTGTGGGAATTGCTGATTGTACATTTGTGAGGTCAGACACTGATGTGGGACCAGAAACTCTGTCTCACAGTTTTTGCTCTAATTCGTTCCAAATGATGAGGTTGGGACTCTGAGTCGGCAGGTTATGTTAATTTCCTCATTCATGTCTGCATGGAGGATTTTTTTTATTCAGTTGTGCAGCCATGTATTAACAAGACAAGGCAATTTTATGTGTACAGCACATTTCAGCAACAATGGTTCATTTACATGTGCATATTGTTTTGTACCATCAAAAAGCAAAATGTCTGAGTATAAATTTCCCATTTATGCACATGGAGTAGGTTATGTGTTACTTTCTGAAATCATTTATGTTTTTTTTTTATCTTTTATTCAACCCAAGAGCATTTAAAAAAGATGTTAGGATATAATATTTATGTAAAACATCAGACTATCTTACTATCTTAGTGGACTAGTGAAAACAGCACTGTATATTTGAGAATTGAGAGATGTCTTCCCATCAGTAAGATCAGAACAAGCTTATTTCATTTTCTCAGCAGTTTAATTAACTTCCCATACAGGCAAGATGTACAATTTCTGGTCTTTTCCGAGCTGGCAACAAAAAACCGTGTCCTCAAATTGTTCTTCTTTGTTGTGACTTTGACTTTAACAGACATCATTTGAAAGCAATTACTGAGCCACACATCGAGCTTCCCTCTATTCTTAGTTCACAATAGTGCAAAGTCCTTAGTGGGGAGCGAAGAACTACCATTCTTTCTCATTTGTTTGTCACTTTCTCCACTTAAACACCCACTATTTAAAGAGCTACATTGACTTGTCTTGGTATTTATCTAAGCTGTCTTTGCTGCTTCTCTCAGTGTTCCTCACTGTCTCTTCTGATTTGTCTGGGCACGAGTCTTTCTCTGTGTGTGCGTGTGTGTGTGTGTGTGTGTGTGTGTGTGTGCATGTGTGTGTGTGTGTGTGTTTGGAAATGTGTCTCATCTGCGTCTGGTGTGGAAGCAGAACAAACGTCGTGTCAAGACAGCCATCATACATGTTGCTTTGATGGACAGATTAGCTGAGGGTCTGGCCACCAAGCTGTGGCAGGCTGGGTTGGCTCAGGTGCGCAGGTCAGAGTCCTCAGCCTCGATATGAGGGAGCCCGATGAAAGTTGCACCTACGTCAAAGGGCGATAAACTTTTGCTTGATGTCACGATCTACGTCAGGTCACTAGCCTTGATGCATCATTCTTATGCCAGTAGCACACTTTCATGGATCTGTGTCATGTTTATGTACGTTTTAAATGTACGAAATGGCAAAAGTCACCTTCAAAACCATCGGCGATGCTGGTAAATATTAGTAAAAACATAAATTAAGCTTCTTTTTTTTTGCAGCCCTGCAATATTCTCAACCTGAACATTCAAAAAGTACGTCACTTGAGCACATTCAATGGACAAGGGGGGAAATTTATTGGTAGAGAAGAATATTTTTAACTGCACTTGTTGATCATCTAAACACTTTCCACAAACTTCCCACAAACTAAATGAAACGGAAGCGTTTTTGTTATTTCCTGCTTTAAATGGATCGGTTCTTCTATTCCGACTGATCCCAGTGGTGAAACAATGCTGTCAAATTCGGTTTATTACTCAAATTGATGGAAAAGACGTTTTCCAAGAAAACCCAGCAGATTGCCACGAGTCATCGACTTGCAGCATGGACGAGCAAGCAGCAACAAAAGGCAATCGCTTGCATTTGTGTCAATGACTTTACAGCAATCTAAGGCGTACGTAACAACTACTCTGACTGTGAATATATTATCAAATATATTCATGACGTTAGAGGCACGCAACGTGAACATAAAGTCTGATAATGGAGGGTAAATGTATGCGGGAGGTCTAACTTAATGCAAGAGGAAGAATTAGAAAGCATTTCAACAGGCTGACTCTCAAAGAATTAGCTGCATTCACAGCAGAGCACAATTATATTCACTGTCAGTCAGCCATGCACTGTGCCTAAATACCTTGTCTGTAAACGAAAGGCATTTCCACAATTATCGTCACTAATTACGAAGCCGTTGAAATGTTGCGTACTAAATGACTTTCTGTACATGCAGAAGCTACGCGGCACAATACAGCAATGGACCAATTCAAGTATTATAAGTGTTACACTGCAACCTAAAGACTGTTTAGAAGGATTCTGAAACTGTTCTTTCAAAATTATTTATAAACCCTTCAGTTTTTCCTCGTTTTATTGCACTGTACCACAAACCTCAGTGTATTTTGGGAGTCTGGGGGTTAAGAGATAGAACAACACAAAGTAGCACCTAATTTTGAGCATTTCAAACTTTTCCACGAATGAAAATCTTAAAGTCGCGGTGCGCATTTGTATTCAGCTCCTTTTGTTTTGATATTACATCCGTTGACAGTTTGCTGCGAGCCTTGTAAAGGCCGTGGCAAAAACGTGGAGAAAATGCTCTGGTCAGATCAAACCAGAATTGAATGTCTTTGTCAACATCCAAAGTTCTACCTGACAAAGAACACACCATCCCTGAGTGAAACCTGGTGATGGCAGCATCATGCTGTGGGGGTGTTTTCCTTCAGAAGGGATAAACATACCTGTATGACCTAAACATGTTTGCTAATCTTTGCAAAGACTTAAACCTCTATATTCACAGATGGAGCTATTCTGCAAAGAAGAGTAGTAGGAGGAAAAGAAACAAATATTTGTTCTAATTGTGCATAATTGATACACACACTTACAGTTTCAATTTTGTCTGTCAAAATTTATGTGAAATAATAGATAAATAAAATATGTATCGGCATCCTTCCATTTCCAAATTTCTCACTACCTTGTGTTGGCTTTTCACATAAAATCCCAAAAGAATACATTCAAGCGTATGGTTGTAACATAATACAACATAAAAAAAACTGAAGGCTTAGCTTTGGAAATCTGCTTTATCTTTGAGTCGAAGTCTTGATCCAGCTCTTTCCTAAGCATAAAAGGATGGCTGATTAGGAAAGTCCAGCAACAACAATATTGGTCAACTTATCTTGTTTGCTTTTCTTTTTCTTTTTTTTTCTTTTTTTGAATGGGTTCGACTGGATACTCGTGTGAAAAGGGGAAGTTAAATTTATAACGCTGTTTCACCAATCTATTTGTTCCCCTTACGCCACCAAAACATTTGGTGCAGCTGCTTCAAATGCAAACAAAGGGGACATCAGGTTTTGCTTTCATAAGCTTACGCAGTTTTGCAGTTCAGTGCTCTTTGTATCAAATTGGTTGACATTTTCCTTTTGTGTAACATTATCAACTGAAAAATCAGGGCTTCAAACTGCTTTTTTAAAAATTATTATCTGAGAACAGGTGAGATATTTCTCCGTGATTTGTTTGAACCCCTTCTGTTTGTGTGAGTTAATTTTATTTTGGAGAAATGACGTGGTGTCGACTCCAGTTAAGTCCCTGTTTACTTGCCAGTTATGCCAATTAAGTGTTTCCCTCTGCTCTAATTGTCGATTTAATCACCTGTGCTTGTGTTTGGATGCACTGACTAAAAGATGTCAATCAAGCAGGGTGGGGTTGCCAGCGGCGGAAGAGAAGTGTCGCAGTTACATGCTTCAGCCACTGTCCAAAGGAAATTATCTTCAGCCTCCTTTACAGTGTTGCTATGGAGAGGCAATTAACCTAAATTGTAATTGTCTGAGACTAATGTGGTATAGCTTTCCCTCTTAATTTAATTACGTTTTTTCACTCTTCCTCATCTCTCCCCGTGTTCCACGCACGTCTCCCCTTGCTCACCTCTGTTCATGAAGATATGCGACCAGGATTGCTTATTGTGTGGTGGCCTGAAATCTCAGATCATGGACACACACACACACACGCACACACACACACACACACGCACACACACACACACAAACACACACACACACACTTTGTGCTGCAGACGTAAGCTTCCAGATGTGGCTGCATCCACCCCAGCACTTTGAATCATTGGAGACGCAGGTGCATCCGTACAACCCTTCAGGCAAAGCTCAGGACCGCCGGCTGCTCGGCATCATGACATACTAGTCCACATTTTACCACATTACAGCCACAGTTTATTTGACTTTTTTATTTTATGTAATAAACAAAAGACAAAGTAGCAAATAATTCTGAAGCGGAAGAAAAAGGATAACATCTCAGTTTATATGACAGGAATGATTTTTGACCATTCCTGTCCATAGATTCCTCAAGATCAGTCAGATTGTGTGAGTTGCATGTGCAAAATGTCAACTTATCCCAGAGCATGCTGCTTCCACCACCACATTTCACCGGTTAGGTGTTCTGTGAAGGGTGGATTTACTGCGTCCCATTGTGGCGATCCTTTCAACAATAGCTTTTGAGAGGCACCGTGACGCCGACACCGGAGATGTAGTGGCCAGAACCTACACTGTCCTCGGAGTAGGAACATCCGAGTGGGAGTAAATCCTCACTTAAATCTTCTTTAATTGTGTTTCCCTGCTAAAGACGCTGGAAACTGGGCCGCCAGTAGGAGAACACACGATGTTCAATCTGCATTCGCAGCGTGGAATAATGCAGCAGCGCGTCGCCGCTGATCTACCGTGATGAATGGGATTAATCAATCGAAGACAGTACATCTATCCATAAATTAAAAGCCGCGCTCATCACTGCACACTGAGCGCCGTGGTTCTGGTGTTATTTTGGTGGCGTGTTGCGTGGGTGGATTTTTCACAATAAGCACACTGTCATCACACATAAAAGCGAACCTCAGACAAATAATTAGGGAGCTGTTCAGGAAAATATCTAGAAAACTGCAGTGAAATAAACTGAAGATCTGTTACTTTATTTACTGACAAAAAAGATTAAAAAAACAATATCCTTACATAGCTCAAGTTTGACCAAGCCATTCATTCTCATTGCACAGAAAAAGAGAATTTAAGCTGAAAACTACAATCAGCGGCAAAAGCTGTAAAATTCATTGCACCCAACTTGAAATCAAGGTTACATTTATAAAGTACAAATATACAAATCTTTGAGGTTATTTGCAACTAGCTGGAACAAACCAAATATTCTTTGCCTCTTGGGAAAGATACGAACTATAACGTATGTAATTTTGTATTTGATATGTTAAGAGCTGAACTATCTCCTCAGAAACTAACAGTACGACAAAATAATCCAACGCAAATCTTGCACTTCATTGATTTTTGGTTTGTTTCTCAGAGACACCAGAGCTGCTTGCTTCGGCAGAGGAGCTGGGGTTTCTCGCAGGCGCGTTGGGTTTTCTTGCAGAGGTGCTGGGGTTTCTCGCAGAAGTGTTGGGGTTTCTCGCTGCCGAGCTCCTCTCCAGGCAGTCGTCTTCTCTGCCTTCAACTGAATAGGAACATCACAGCGATCGTGGGAATCGGATTGCGGACGAAGATGATGTGGTACAGACGGTAAACATGCAGCTGCAATCAGTAGTGGACGTACAAAGGATTTCTCAAAACGTGCGTCATGCGTCAAGATGCATTAGTTTACTTTTGAGATAAAAGCCCCTACTCTACACTCTGTAGATCTATGACTGTGTCAGCTGTCACTCTGACAATATCGCCATCAAATTTTCTGACGATGATGGTTCGGCTGGTGTGGTATCGAGGTGATAATTTGGTCTTTAACGTCTTTAAGCTCAAAGATGCAATCGTTGGCTTCAGGAAGAGGAAGTATGACCTGCAGACTATATCACTATCAGTGGGGAATGCCTAAGCTTTAAGGTCCTGTGTGCAACATGGATAAAATGGAGCTCTAACATCAAGGACAAGCAATGTCTCCACTTTCTGAGGCTCCTCAGAAGGCTACACCTGAGGCAGTAGCTGTACACCGTCTTCTACCGCTGCTCCATTGAGAGTTCACTTACTGCATGTATGGTTCACAAACTACACCAGGAGACACAAGAAGACTCTACAGTGAGTCATTAACACAATCCGGAAGATCAGAAGCCTTCCATCCCTAAAAGTCCCTCTTTGGGACTTAGCTTCTCAAGAGGGCATGCATCATTCTGAGGAACTTGTTCATACCTAGGACAAAAGAACTGCTGTTCTTGGATTGCAAATATAGAGGCCAGAGGTCACATGCTAATTGACTTAGGGACAGTTTTCACAGCAGTGCTATAATTCCTTACCTCACTTCTTTGAAGATGGCCATGTGCAATTCACAAGAGCAATTTTTATTTTTCTGATTTGCGGTTGCACTATTTAACATTTAGTTATTGGTCATTAATTGATTTGTGGCACTTCTGACTCTCCGCCAAAGAAGAGATTTTACATTTTCATGTTTTTGTAAAACTGTCATTTGTTTATAAAATCTTGAAACTGCCTTAAAGCACTGATGAACATGCACAGCCAATCTCTCAGGGAGCTGCGAGATTTGCGTTTTTGTTTTCTTTCATGCCTGCTACAGATGGAACACAGAACAAATCAGTGTGGCTAAACACGCTGTATACCTGTCACTTTTACAGATTCATGCTCTTGCAAATTATTCTACACACCAACACTTTGCTGCTCTTTGCTGCCCTCACATGCCTCTGAAAGAAACTTTCCCCAGCTCTAATGGAAAGCCTGTGCTCTTCTCGCCTGTGCTGCTGCGGTCTTATGAAGGCCATGTCACTAAAATGTACAGACTCCAGAGAACTAAAGAGCCTGAAAATTCCTTGAGACTGTTTGTCTTCTTGGGGAGAGTATATATGTCAAATGTCTACTGATGCACTAACTGTAAAAAAAAAAAAAAAAAAAAAAAAAAAAGAAAGAAAAAAAAAGCATCCACTTCTAGTTTCAAATAAAAAAACAAAAAAAAACAACTGTTACCTGCGTTGAGGACTTGCATAGCGAGGTAACCATCCAGCAAAGAGGTGAATCCTGTCAGACCCCCCATGGCTGCATAAGGAACATCTTTGCCAACAGGCTGACCTCTTGCCAGCCTCTCTTGCTTTGTCTCAACCTGTGAGGAATGGGGAAAGCAGTTTATGCATGAAATACTGTAACAATAAGCTGACAAAAATGCTCCTTCAGAGGAAGCTGTTGTCAACCATGACCACTCACCAAGGTACGGTGCTCAAAGGTGGGTCGACCACACCCGCAAGTGTAGGGACTGTGGAACCCAGAGCAGACTTTGCCTGAAAAATAACAGATTATGTTCAAGTAGGTTAAAAAGCATTGTACTGGGTTGTAGCGAACGCATCTTGACAGTAGGGATGTCTGACTCACACTTCTTGCACAAGTGACCTGCAGCCTCACTGTGGTCCTGCGGTAAATGTTTACACTTGCAGCGCACCATCGCACCTCCTGGCTGAGGAATGTAGTTATAAGAAGAACAGCGACAACCGCTGACCTTGCACCGCAGCGCAATGGGTCGCTCAGAGGGAATCACCTCAAACTCTGTCTGATGCTGCTTGTATCTGGTGGAGGTTGATTCACATTGCAAAAGTATTCATACCTCATTTTTCCACATGTATGAAGAAGATGCATGTGTCACAGTCAGTCAGGTCACAAAGCAATATCCTACCTGTGTTCACAAAAGCACTGTGTTTCAGGGCCAATCTGCTTGCAGTCAATGCCCCCTGGTACACCAAAGCTCACATACAACCTGTTTTTCATACGTAGCGGTAGAACCCTCCTTTTGTACTCTTCATATTCCTCTGGAGTGAAAAGTTTTCCACCATCGTCATCGCCAACGATCCTTGAAAACAACTATATGTCAATAAAATCTATAAACAGGTACAACACAAGCTTGAAAGTCAAAGGTCTTCATATTATTTAGGCATTTATATTTCAATTGTTCTAGAAGTTGCTCTGAACAATTGAAATGATGTTTTTTTTCCCCTCGAATTCATGAAAAACTATTTCTAAATAAGTTAGTAGAGAAAATGTGTTGGTACATATACCTTCTGTACTCCGCATAGTCATCCACCGCTTCCAAAGCCGTTTTATTCTGATTTACCGGGGTCATTATCATTACATTAAAACAACAGCATTGCAAGTGATACTTGTTTATGGCCCGCAGCATATGTTGCTATGGAGATGGTTTTAGGGGTCCCTCTAATGTTCGCAAAGGGAACTGCAACAACTAATAGAAATAACATAAAATCTTATTTTAAACGAAGCAAGAATAGTGAAGCAAAAACATAGGCAAATACAGGCACAAGTCAAACATTAAAAAGCAACACAACTAGTTCTAGTCAGTTAGCAAAACTAGCTAAAAGGCTTCGTATTCGCAAACAACATCCTTCTCTAAGACGTGTATGAAAAGATAATAATTAATAAGTGGCGTTCATATATACTTTACTTGATCAAGTGCTACTTGTTGTGTAGTTTGTCGTTAATATGAAACACGGCGATCGTAAAGTTAGGTTATTTTCAACTGCCCCACAATAAGAATACATTTCCCACAATGCAACGGCTTTGACGTAGCCGAAGACGTTCCGGGGGATCCATGACAGTACATTACACGGTCCCATGCCTACAAGTACAGCAGCTGACGAGTTTGGGTTGTTTTTTTTTTTCTATCGAAGCTACCATCGCATTGTCGGCAGAGCAACGAAGCCGAAATAAGCAGTAAAGCGGAAAGCATATCCGGACACCTTGGTTCTCAACTGAGACTGTTTTGTTTGTTTTTTTCCCCCCTTATTTAACGGAAATGGTGGCATGCCAAAGACATTTTTCCAGCGGTAGCGAAACGAGCCGCGGGGCGGCGAAGAGCAAGCAACATCCTTCTGATCCTTCCGGTCCCAGCACCTCTGCACCCTGTAAATTTCAAGGTATCGACTCAGGACACACGGTGGGGGTCATGCTTCTATTTTTGACGGGCTACACATATCTGCTGACAAGTGCTTTTTGTATACTGTGCATTTGGAGAGCTTGTTGTGAGCTAACACATCGAGCTAACGCTGGCAGGAAAGCTGTTGTAAGTGAATTTGTTTTAAGTTTAAATAAATAATTGTGAATCCGCCAAGCGTGTCCGTATACGTTGGGCGTTTACATGTTGTCCTTTGGGTATTTTGTAAATGAGTCCAGACAGTTTTATCTCTTACTGGGAGTGCTCTATGTGCCCTTCTGGCCAAAGGCTATTGACTTTTCAGTATATATTGTACAATTTAACTGATTAAACTACTTGGTGATCCTGTCAGCTGTAAAATAACATCTGACAGCTGCTGTAGTCACTATTTAACTTGGAGGTTATCCATTTTGATTGCTGTGGTGTGCCTTATCAGTCTGTCAGGGAAATATGCTACATTTAAACTCGTCTTTAGTTATTTGTAGGATATTATCATACAAATTTTATGATACAATGTGACTAAATCAAATAAAACAGAAATCTGTGGCACTAGATATGTCAAAACAGGTGTATTAAAAGTTGAAATTCTATGGTAGCTACTTTTAAATTATTTAAATTATATTGAAACCTTGAAAAGTTTTGACCCAAAATGACAAAAAAAACCTTTATGTTTTTTTTTATTTTTAGGAATTGCATGAAAGTAAAAAAAAATGTTTTGCATTTTTTTAGAGGTTAGAATAAATGTCATTAATTTACTTCTTGATCACTTTTTGTCAATTTTTTTTAAAGTGTTGAATATATATATAGCATCAATTGACTCTGAGATAGTAACATATTTATTGACACTGGATCAATCTGATCAGTTTAAGCTACACACAGAACCAGTCACCAGTACTAAGGTATTTAAAAATTGTAGTTTCATGACTACTAAAATGAAACGTCATACCTTTCCTACTCCTCCCCTGCCTGCAGATGTGCATTACTGGTCAGGTGTCTGAAAAACTTTCCACTGGCTTCCAGGAAACAGAAACTTCTGAAATATTTCTGGTCACAAAAAAGCACAGCGTGGAAGCTAAAGGAGCACTTCCCATCTCTCCTATTTAAATTTCTAGTGAGATCAATAAAATATTTTTGAATTTGAAACAGCATTTGAAAACTACAGTCGTGTGCAGACTCCACAGCTCATCTACATAACAAGCTTTTCTAGCTTATTGAATTTGTGTGTCTTTATCGACTAAGTAGGTGGAAAGGGATTATATATAACACGCAATAAGAAGCAAATATGATTTTTTTTTTTTTTGCTGAGGGTGTAGTCCACATATTTTTAGGTTGTGTCAAAAATAATAAATGTCATCTATAATATTATTTCAACCTCAATAACCAATATGATACTTTTGCGTCAGTAGGAACTATTGTGACTTTCTTACTTGGAAAAAATGCAATTAGATCTTGTCCTACTTACGTAACATCTTTTGTGTTAACATTATGATATTGTGAAACCACCATAGATTTATCATACTATGAAAGTATGACACCACTCCATGCCTGTTTCCGGACTTGTTTCAAACATCTTGCCCATGTATATCTATAGCCATCTCTGAACTAAACCAAGCCAGATGTAGTTATTATATTGTGTAATTGTAACTAATCTGCTGAGACCAAAACGTTTTCTAGGGCAGCCTTACGCATACAGTGTTGAGATGTTTTACACACTTTCACCATACGAATGCATCTCAAAGTCATTTTGGACTTTTAGAATGGCATTTGAAGCTTTTTAATCTGCTTTTTTTTTTTTTACAAGAATTTCAGCTTGTCTTACTAGAATTATGCAAATGTTGTTTAATCCCCAGTTAAAATTATTCAAAAATGCTTAAAAAAAAAATCTAAACTAAAAATACATACATCCCCACTTAAATCTGGATAAATGTTTTGAAGAAACCACACACTATTTCAGAGGATGCTGACCAAGATATGAGGGGGAATATTTTCCAGTCACCGAAGGCAAAGGTTGAGGAATTTGATAACCACGACTAAACATATTTAGAGGAATCAAAGTGAAGCTGTCAAACCTACAAACTCCACACTGACTGTTAACATGACATAGAGGATGGCGTATTAAAAAAGGAGGAGCACCTCCTGCCTTTTCCAACGAGATAAGAATCTCAAACACACATGGAAACAGGTTTTAAGAATATACAAAGCATGCTACCACGAGCCTCCTGGAATAGTCCTACCTGGAATCCTATGAAAATATGTGGGCTATGCTTCAGAAAAGTGAGATCTTTTATTAGAAACCTGTGTGTGTTTGAGAAAATCCACAATAAATTTCAGCCCGGTTTTGTTGTTTAGTAAAAAGATGATTATAGTTGTTCAATTTTGTTTATTATAGCCTTATCCAAGTGCATGTTTCACTGTCCAAAATGAATGGAGTACTATGAATGTAAGTCGGCCTTCCAGTAGCACTTCAGTTTGCAAATTGAAGAGTGTCGAACAGTAAAAATGGCTTTGTCATGCTTTTAGCTACATTTTTTTTTTCGGTTGTTTGCACAGGTCAGAGGAAAGGACATGCATATCTACAAAAGCCCCAGTTCAGATTCAGATTGTGTTACCTCATCTTTTCATAATTTATAAATTCAGCCGCCGTCCCCTTTCTGAACCTGAACAGGAAGTGACACTCCCACACCCACAGAACTCTCCTGAGACCGAATTTGGTGACAAAGTTATGAAAACTGAGAAATGATCACCTAATTTTTATTCTCTATGTGCACATCGCCTCCTTAGCCCCTTATTTTCTTCATTTCAATAGCCATTGTGTGGCTGAAATGAGAAAAAGAATGCCCTCCACGATCCTTGTCTGTTGTCTGGTCTTCTTGTGTGGTGCTACAGAATGGGCCTCTATGAAATCTAAACTTGTAATTGGGTTTCTGGGATAAAAGGACTGAAAGAGATTTGTCTGAGTGGACTATTGTGCGCCCAGAGCCAAAGCAGCAGGAAAAAATAAAAAATAAACTCTAATAACAGAAAAGTAGCTTATTTTCTAAATCATCAGCTCTAAATAAAAGCTCTGTTTAAGCATAATAAAATAATGCTCTGCATTTGCATACATTTTAATTGTGTGTTGTCTTTTTTTTGTATTTTCTTTAGCATAGGTAACTATGCCTGTGGAGCCCGTACGCCATGACTGCATAGATGATTTGGTGTTCAAGATCTCGCAAGCAAAGAACTCCTCCAGAAGCTCCTGATCGCTGGTTTTTAAGGGCATCAACTTGCGTCTGGTTGCACTTCCTTGCTTCTGCAGTTGCTCAGCACTTGCTCACCTCCTCCACGAGAGGCAGGATGTTGGTAACTTTTGCAGAACTCTGACCTTACTGAAAGAAAAGGCACCACGTTTTCTAACTTTACATAATCGACTGCACATCAAAGGTCTTTGGCCTTTTGAAAGGCACCTCTACCACCCCCTCTCCCCATCCCTCTTTCATCCTCGCCCAGTACCATGCTGGGTGCACTCTTTCTGCGGAGGAACATGTCCCAGAAGCTGAGTGTGCTGCTGCTGGTATTCGGGTTGGCATGGGGACTGATGCTGCTGCGCTACACCGTACAACAGCCTCGCCATCAGAGCAGCGCCGAGCTGCGCGAGCAGATCCTGGAGCTCAGCCGGCGATATGTCAAGGTCCTGACGGAGGAGAACCAGAACGCGCCGGGGGGGCCACAGGGAACGTCCATGGCAGGATATGGTAAGCAGTTTCAGTCAAAGTTATGAGCTCTAGCAGAAGTATTCGAACCCCTTGAACGTTTTTGTATTTTATCATATTACAACCAGAAATGGGACACTGCTGTAGACAGTTTATAATATTGGGACGAAAACAATTGATTGACTTCCGATTAATTGTCGATTAATAGCTTCTTGTATTAAAATTAGTTACAATCCATTAACTAAAAATGTCGGCTTAAGCCTCCTTTCCGTATGGTTGTTTGGCCGCCATCCAGAAGAGGGCGTCGCTGGTCATTCTTAAGCAGAGCCAGTTGATACAGAATAAAAGATGGCAGAACCATACAAGAACAAGAGTCCAGTGTGGGATGCAAAGACTTTGAGAACACTTGACAAGCTCCCTACGTTTTCTCCTTTATTTTTCTATTCAGCAACTTAAATAGTTGCTGTTTTTTACATACATGTGTATTTTTATAAATATGTTTTAAGTTCAATAATGTGAGAAACCCATAATTTTATGGGGGTTTTTTTCAGTCAGCATTTAATACAGCTGACACTAAAGTGTTTTTTAATTAAACATATGATAAATTTAAATGCACTTTTCATACAACAGAAAATAGAGGTTTTTAAGAAAATGGCCGCCTGTCAATTAATCATTAGCCGATCGATGAGATCAATCAACCATAGATTAACTCATTAATCGTTAACCTGTATCCCTAATTGGGATTGTGATAGACTAAATAAAAAAAACAAAAAGTAGTGCATAATTACGAAGGGTGATTAAAGCGTCACAAACATTAATCCATTCTCTTTTTCTAATTCCGTCTGTGACCTTTCAGCTGACCTGAAAAGGACCATAGCTGTGTTGCTGGATGACATTCTGACACGGCTGGTCAAACTGGAGGGGAAAATCGAACTGGTGGCAAATTCCTCTTTAACAAACACATCCCATGCAGCAGCTGCAGCGCCAGCGGGGCTTCCCGCTGGCCTGCGGAAAGCTTCAAAGCAGGAGTCACCGGGGAGCCATCCTGGGATGTCGCGTCTTCATCCACACGTCCCCAAAAGACCTCGACCACTTTAAGAAGCCTCCCCCTCCGTCACTGCTCACTGGTGTATCGGCACCAAGTGATCGAGTAGCAATAGAGATATTCATGGATATCCGAAATCCTAAAGTGCTGGATGTGAAAATTCAGCCCAGTTGGAGAAAGAAATGATGGACTTCTTTATTGTCCTGCATTTCCTGTTACATCGAGACTGACCTGTTCATATTTTATATTTGCATTGCAAACATTCTTTTTTGCCTTCATTTCTTCTTCTTTTTTTTTTTTTTAGGGGGTTTTCTCTTAACCCTGCAGCTTTTGAGCTTTTTGACTGTTAAAGTAAATGCAGAGAAACCAAAACAAACAAGCTGAACATTTAATTAGAAATCTGACAGCCTTATCTTAAATAGATTCACAAGACAAAATACTGAGCTCAACCTTACACTCATAATAATAAAGAATGGCTATATGTTAGAGTTTTTAGGAGGGACCGGTAAATAAGATTGTTATTTTAGCCTGTGATTGTTAAACCTAAATAAAGTTTGCTCTTAAGAGATAATCCAAAGAATATTTTTTTAGCACTTCAGACAAGGCAATATAAATGTGTGTGTTTTGCAGTGAGAGTTGGTGCGGAAAGTCCGACCGCCGTAAGCATCTGTCCCCGAGTGTGTGGGCTTTCCGTATCTGTTGAAACCTAATGAATCCCATGTGCCGTTTAGAGCTGTTTGAATTGAGGTAATGAAGAACATTGAATGTACTGCGCCGTCGGTAGATCTGTATCGTTCAGGATTCGTGTTGCACTGTGATTATAGAGACTGTCTCAATACACTAGGCTCATCTCACTTGTGCTTTAGAAATGTTTAAAGGGGAGAGGAATATCCTGGAATGTTTGTTCCAGTTTTTCTCCTTTAGTTGCTTTCTGTATTGCTAATAAACTGGTGAAATACCTCACCAGTTCACTCATTTGGAGTTTTTTTTTTTTTTTTTTGAGCACTTAAATTGAGGCTATTTGGGGAGTTTTGTGTGACAAAGTCAATGTGGATCAAGAAAACACTATAATTAAAAAAGGCTTTGCTTCATTTTGTTGCTTGGAAATTAACAACTGAGCTAAAGAGGCTTGAATTACCAAGTGGTGCTTTGACGATAATGCTGTGATTGCTTCATAATCTTAAAGTGGTATATTAGATCAGCCAGCCACTTTGAGAACAATTTCCTTATAATTAGATAGGAATCAAGTGTTTCCTATTTTGAATCAGTTCTGGGTCAAATTTTGTTTCAGAAGGCAATTAAAGTACTAATATACCAATTTATGGTCTGTAAATAATTTGCATTTATATTTTACACAGCAAAGGTATTCACCTTTCTTGACCATGTTCCTGTAAAAGCAAACATCGATAGCTTTTATTGTGATTTTATGTGTTGAACCAACACAAAGCAGTTCATAATTGTAAAGTGGAAGGAAAATGTTTGGTTTCCAAATATTTAAGAAATAAACATCTGAAAATAGTGTCATGCATTTACATTCAGTTTCCCGCATCCCCTTTTGCTACGTTTACAGTCAAAGTAACGTGGTCCGTCTGGGTGGAATGTCTTTGAACATCAATTTTCAAGTCTTACCACAGATTCTGGATTTGACTGGACAAGTTCTATTCATTTCACAAATGCTTTATTAATCCCAAAGGGAAATAAAATGTAACTCGTACTATCCAAGGTCCTTCAAGCAGTGGTACTAGTAGGATCTGTTTTGTTCAGCAGTTATCTCTCTTATAAACAGCCAATGTGCTCCAAGATGATGCTGGTCATTTTACCTCTTTCCCTTTTCATACTTGACTCTTTTGAGTATAAATTGGGAGTTTCCCAGGAATATGTGTTTTGTAAAAGCCAATGAAGATTCAAGGTATATTAAAATATTTCAAATCCAGGAGTAGGATTATCTCATACTCATAGTGTGCCCCAGAAAATGAAGTTGTGTGACTAAAATACATGAAAATAACCAGCAGGAGGTCACTGTCACTTAGTTATAGGCTTGCATTGTCATTTTTTTTATTTTTTTTTACCAGTTTGTGGTATAGACCATCTTGACCAGCAATTTGTCCTCCACTTTAAAGTAACAACCTCCCCATTATTTGTACCCAGGTCATCCACCAACTGACCTTTAAGAAATCTACACAGGCTCTGTGGAAAAAAAATAAAGAAAGAATAGGAATAATTTTCACATTGGGAAATGAAGCCTGAAGTGATTTTACTATCAGTCACTGACTACTGGATATCTGCAAAGCATAGAAAGTTTTTCTATGAAGTTAAGTTGCCTGCTGTGGAGAGAGGCACCAGTCCCTCCACTGTGCAGCTGGTTTAGACAGTAGATGGATGAATAATTAAAAAATAAAAAATCCAACCTACAGTCTGAGCTGTTGGGGTCTAGAAATTGATATTTTACCAATAAGGATGTTATTGTAAATGTACTAACGCTTTTTTTTATCGGTTAGAAATCCTATTTTTGATAACAAAAGGGAATCAGGACTCAGGAATTTGATTTGGTTATGTGTTAAAACTGCTTGCCATACCTTCGCTTTGCAGATAGCGGGGAGCCATTCAGAGCCCGGCGTTTCCTTGTTGTTGCAAAAATGTGTTTAGACCCAACCTACCTTATCCACCAATCACAGGAGAGCGTTTCCTCCCACTGTATCTCTAGCTCATCCACGGTTTCACAAGGAGAAGGTAAAAGATTTACGTTTTTTAACACGAAGAGACAGTAAACAGTCGACTGTATTGTAGCCTTCCTACCTGCCGCCATGTTTTTACTTGCGGGTAGTACTTAAGAACCTATTTTAGGTCATATTAAACATTGTGTTAGACCCCATTGCTGTTCGTTTTATGCTGAAGCTTGTTTTCAGTTGCTATACTACCAGTTACAAAATGACACTAACGACCTGAAACGATGAGATAAGGTAAGTAGTCATACGTTGTACATTTTCTTCCTGTTTTATTTGTCTGTTTTAAGTTTATATTAAGGTGGTATAATAAAACAGTGATTTCGATATTATCTGGAGTCTTTGTAAATGTCTCTTCTGTATTTAGCTCGTGACGGTTATGGACTCATTATATTCGGAAAAACCAACACCATCCAGTGTAAAATTAAATTGTTTCAACCCCTGTGTTGAAACAATTGTGCAGGTCCACCTATACACAGGGCAGGTAATGGTTTTGCCTGCTTTAGGATTGACAGATGGAGCTATAAGGATTAGAACAACATCGAAAGGCTGGTGTGTTTCAGTTATTGAAACTATAAGGATCCTTTACACCGATTGATAACGATGTATTCGAAGATTAGAACAGTTTTATATTTCATAAAACCAATAAAGAAGGATTTATTTTATTTTAAAAAGTAGGGTTACTATATATGAGTATGTCCATGTACTGTATAGTAAATGCATTTGATCCGGCTTCCCTTTGCATGAATTACTGTATCAGTGTGATGTGGCATGGAGGCAATCAGCCTGTGGTTCTACTGAGGTGTAATGGAACCTATGATTGCTTTGATAGCATAATTTGGGTAATTTCCATTATTGCAAATGGAGTCTCCATGGACCGTAGACTGCCTGTGGGGATTAAGTCAGGTTAGGTGATATGAAAAACTTATCAAAAAACCAGCTCTTGGGACTTTTGCTAGTGTGGAGAGACACCAAGTCCTGCAGAAAAATGAAATCAGGGTTATGGTTAGCATTCGTCAGCAGAGGGTAGCAGGAAGTGGTATAAAATGCAACGTTAGATGGCACTAGTCTTAATAAGACCAGCCAAATTATTCTTAACTGAGAACAATTCACAGTGAATTTCAAGCAACTTGAATTATGTACTTCTTTGCTCTTTAGAGACAGGGAGCTTGATTTTGAAATGAACTGCAAAATTTAGTTCAATCTAAAAAGAGGGGTTTGTCCTTCCACTGGTGTAAACGACCAGCTTATTAGCAATGGCCTTTTGTTTCTCAACCTCTTCGTGGAGGTTGTCAGTAACAGTCAAGTCTTTGGTGAAATAATGTGTCCAATTTTTGCGCCTTGACTTAATGGATTTTTAAGCTTTCTTTCTAAGGAGTACGTTTATGTTTCGATAAGCCCTGCGAGCCTTCACTGAAAAGCTTAAAAAAATGCTTCATACTTGTGATTTTTAACGTTTTACAGATTGTGAATTATTTAAGTGGAGAAGATTTCCTACCATAATAAAATTTCTGAAAAGTCAGTACAAGGTAAGCATTTTTTTTTTCCCTTTACATCTACTTTACTTTAGGGTTCTGGGGAGTCAGTAACTTAAACATATAGGCTTTATGATGTTATTTATAAAATATATGTTGGGTCTATTTGCTACGCCACAACTCCTCATAACCTTTTAGGGTAACGCTGGTCCGAGGAGATGTTACTCAGCTAAAGCTTGTACGCATCAGAATATGATCCAATTTTTGTGCCTCCATTGTTTGTTTAGAATTCTTTTTTTAAATACGTGTTCAACAGCATAATTAAAACCACACTGCTTAAATATATTTTAATTATATTTAAAAACTACAAAAATTAAAATTGAATTAAAAAACACTGTTTTATGTATTTATTTCCATTTCAGAGTGTCCCATAAATGCTCCCTTGAAGGAACGGTTTTCTTGATGAGTTAATGGCATGGGAAATGTCAGGCTTTTTGTTTTTATTAGCCGTGATGATGTAGATTTGCCACAAGATGTCAGTATCGTCTTATATTCCTTAACCAAAGAAATGAAGCGTCTTCATTCGAAAAGGATTTACTCTGGGAGCATTTGCTTTTGGAAGTTAAATTTCACCAAAAAGGAGATGTCGCTTCTCCTTTCTCTCCTCTTCCTCGGACAGTAAGAGCTGGAAATGGATGAGGGAGCCATCGTCGGAGTAGATTATTCCATCTGGAACCTCCTGAAATCCACAGCCTACAGCCATCCTGCTCAGGAAGAGCAACGATGATGTTAAGCTTGGACTTTGCTTCACTTTTTCGACAGTGATATCATTTAGCTTTGACTTGCTGTTAAAAATGTAGAGAGTGTGGCGTTTTCAGTCGATTTTTAAAAAGTCTTTCTCACCTTGTTTCTCGGCAAATGAGGTGTAGAATTATCCTGACAAATGCGGGCATGGCAGATACGAAAACATCATTTAGACAAGTTATGATTTGTGAGTACGAATACAACAATATGCTCTTACCCTAAAGGGAAATTTTCTCTTATTGTCTACCCTCTGCTGCAGGGGGTCTCCATCATCCTAATGAGGTAGGCTCTCCTTTACTATCGAAAAGCGTAAATTGAGATCCTTTCTTGTGTCGTTTAGGATGCAGCGCCATTGCCAGCCTCATACACATACCATAATGAAGATAAAGAAAGATCAGTTTTATTTGTACTCTGCAGCAATAAAAGTAAATTTCTCGTTCTTTCCACAGGCGAATACTGAGCAGCTCCATTCAGAGTTCAGCCTCCCCTCTCTCTTCTTCTGTGGTGCTCTAAATGAGAGATTTAAATTTGCAAGTATTCATCAACAGATTTCTTGAAATCAAAACTTGTTGACATGCATTAGACGTCCTGAGCCTCATCCTCAGGCTTACAGCATTTTTTTTTCTCCCTTCTTTGTGTTTTGCAGCAGATATTAAAGTTTTTTTTGTGTACCGATGATTATCCCGACTGGTTGCGCTTATTGCTTAAGAAGAGGAAACAACGGGGACAGTTGATTTTTATAGCCTGTGTCTGGTGAACATGTTTAACGGCGAACGTCACAGATTTACCTCTCCGTTACTTCGCTTTGACTTTTACAGTTTATTGGGCTATAAAATAAAGTGTTTTGAATCAGTAGCTTGGTTTTTGTTCAAATTTAGTCGCCTTAGTCAGTTGACAAATTTCCAGTGTTTTAAACGATTTTATATTGTCCAATTGAAGCACCAAACTGTAGTTTGCATAGCATGTCCCTTTTTTTTTTTTAATCAATCAACATTACTTCAGATGTAGATTTTTATATCTTTAGAATACCATGTCATGATGAGACTTTTCCACTATCTTGTCATAAAAAAACTCTGACGGGCTTCCATACAAACATGCATCAGCTGGCATCACAGAAGGCACAGACAACTTATCAATTCTTTTCATTACATCCTAAGGTTTTTCTTTTACTTTTTTCGTGTTTATCTGCATGTTTTTAAGCAAATTATTCCTTTTAAAGGGGTTTACTTGTATGCTGTCCCCAGAGATTACCAATGCTTAGCTGATCAGCTCTGTTCTTGCGCCTTTTGTGATGTTATCAAACCTAATCTAATCATACCAGATTTTTTTTTTTTTTTTTCCCGGTTCAGTACGATTAAGAACTGTATTTTGTGAAATCCTGCAGTACAAATCCGTACTTCTTTTATTTCCAGTTTTATTGTCAGTGAAAACAAAAATATACACCATTGGACACTATTTTTAATGAAAACAAGAACATGTGCAGAAGACGTTTTCTCAGCGTTTATTGGGAGCTTTCAGGCACAAACAGGAGAAGATGAACATTACGCTGCGTTTATGTCAAGATCGAAATGATGTAACTTTCAAGTGTTTCAAGCGAGCTTTTTCCCTCTCACCGTGACATAAGTTAATAACATGCTGTCAATAAATTACGGAAACAGAGCTTGCTTTTAACTAAACTATGCCGGAAGTCAAAAAGAAAAAAACATACATACAGGTCACACCTACTATTGAAATCCTCGTCAGTTCGCTGACGTATATTTGTTTGTAATTTTTCTTCTTAGAAACCGGGAGCAAAAAGCATCTCTCATGTGAGTGGGCTAATTAAACAGGTAGACCGTTAAGGAATGGAGGTCACTTTATCTGTAGACCTTGCTCCACTCAGAGGGAGTCAATAATCACTGCTGACACGTCCCGGGGGCCTCTCGGTGTTCTGCATTCATTCATACAGGTTCAGAGATAAGTCATAAGGCTCCAAGGTAGATGTCGAAGTGACACGAGGTTCAAACCATGCAGTGTCTTCCAATAAAGATTTAATTAGGTCTCTATGTGGTAATTGAGGTTTCCCATCTTGCTTTCCAGTTGCGTTCTTACAGAACTGGTGAAAGTTACTGTTCCTTAAAGTGAAATACCTTCTACCATCTCTGAGCAGGTGCAAGTGGAGTAAAGGAAGGCAAAGGCGGGTACTTGCCTTGATTTTTTTTTTTTTTTTATTAGGGTAAATGTTTTGTTTTATGATCTTGGTCCCCCGCCCCCTACATTAAGGCCACTCAATGCAACAGGTATAGTGACAATAGCTTAGCATCTGTAGAGTGGAATGTAAAAACTGGGAAGGGAGTTGCGTTGTTTGGAGTGTATTTAGAAATTTGATGCAGAGGTTAATGAAATCCTTCACAATTGATAGAATTTGAATAGTTTGCAGCTGAGAAAGTAAATAAAGTCAAGGACCAGATCTAGATTTTAAATCCAGATTATCCCCTACGTTCCAACAATTTTGTTGTAACAAAAGTAAACATTAAACATATACGTATACTAAGAGCTACGAACAAGACTTTTTCTGACAGCAGGAAACCATCGAAAACACTGCAAATGTTGGCTTAAAACAAAAACTGGTGAGAGATAAAGATAAAAACATCACTTCTGCTCTGATTGTGTTGAAATAATAGACGTGTTATTCTGTATGCTTTGCTGGTCTTCTTTTATAACAGAAATACTTTTAATATGGCGATACAGACCGAAATCTAACATTTGAGGCATGTAAAATGAGAAATTTAATTGTATCATGAAAACTAGATATTGAAAGGGGTTTATAACATTTTTTTTCAAATTAAAAATGGTGCTTGAATGCCTCACAAAAGCTTTATTTTGCCTTTTTTTCAACAATAAGCTAAATTGTGTCAACCTGGGAAAGTCATTTGCCATAAATTTGAGAATATGCATACAATGACTTTTATGCAAACCAAAAGGTAAAAAAACAAAGAATTATCACAGCACATAAAGGCTTTCTGGATCCAAACAAACTTGTGAAAACTGCCTAAATACTTGCTTTCATATTTCTTAAGAGTAAAATTCACACCCTATTACCCTTAAAACTTTTGCATAATTTTTAAGTTTCAGATCCTGTGAACAACTGCTTCACATCTATTCAAACAAAAACAATTAAATGCATTCCAAATTCTTTAAATTGTGCATTTAAAATCCCAATATTCGCTGCCTATTTCATATTTGGCAGCTTGACACAAAACAGTATTTTTTAAATATTATTCTTTTGGGTGTGACAATGCAAAAACTGATTACATTTAAGGTATTTAGGAAGAAAAAAAACATGAAAGCAAATTTGGCTCGCCAGACAAAAATGAAAACAGTAAACAAGAACAGAGGCAGCAGCCTGGAGGAGAAAGTTTTCCAACAAGATTAGCGCAGAGCTGCATGCCAACGCATGGCCGTATAGGCTGCACTCAGACTGAAATGTGTGACAAAGTCTGCAAATATCCGTGTGACCCTTTGAGAACACACACTTTCAGCAGAGCAGGAACACGTGCTGCAAAAATATGCCAGAAAAAAAATATTAAAATTCTGCCCTCTCAGAAGTTTTTTTTTTTTTCAAGTAATCACATTTTATTACTCGACAGTAAGCTTAGAATTTGTTCAAATAAAAGAGAAGCAAGAGAGTTCTTGAATGATTATTCTAGACACAACATCATTTGCATCAAAATTAGATCAGATCAGTTTGAAGTTTAGGAAAAAATAAATAGACACTTGTTGCCCTCTGAACCCAAACAGTTGTATAACGGTGGCTGTTTTTAGCTCTTATGAGTTGTTTTAAAGCAAACTAAAGTGTTATTCTTATTGCAGTAAAATAGGATCATGTGTAAATAATTTTGACTTGCCATAAATATCTGAAAATTTACTCTTGTTCAGCTTTTTGCAAATTTTTCAAGAGTAGAAAACAAAGCGTACAAATTCTCTACTTGGCTGAATCTCTTCAAATAATAAAAAGAGTTCTGCTGAGACACAAAAGCAATTTTAACCATTTTCTTGCTGCAAAAGGGAGATTTCCGTTTTTGCTTATTGTTTTGAATGAAGGGGGGGGGGACAACACCCGCCATTTTCTGATGGCTCTCAACACACAAAATCTGAGCAGGAAACAATCTTTTTTTTTTTTTTTTTTTTTTTTTTTTTTTACATTTTTCTCATAGTTTTGGAAAACGCCTTAATGCAACAGAAGCCCTTCTGCTTACACCTTCAGCTGCAGCTGCCTTAACACAAAGATTGTTTGCATCAGCTCAGTTACTGCAAGACTCTCCTTCAACATGGCGTTCACAGCCAGTGCTCCCTCACTCTCTGGCTGTCCGAAGCGGTCAGTCGCAGGGTTTAAATGGTGCCAAGTTAAATATATACATGGAAAGAAAAGGATTGATTTAAATATATATATATATATATACGAAGCGGTCAGTCGCAGGGTTTAAATGGTGCCAAGTTAAATATATACATGGAAAGAAAAGGATTGATTTAAATATATATATATATATATGTATGTATATTTAAAAATGTACAGTAAAATAAAAGCAGTCTCACCGGAAAACAGAAGCTCTGGACTCACTGTAGCCTATTGGGGGTTTGTTTGCGCTTTGGAGACGCAGACTATATCTTGGAGAGAGGCCAATAACGGCTCAAAGTTGGGCTATAAGCTGCGTTTTACTTAAACAATCCACCTCCTCCCCCCTCTTTTTCCTCCTCCCTCAGCCCTTTCCCCTTCTAGAAATATCCTCCCCCGACCGAAAAAAAAGTGCAATAGCAGCTCGATTTCTAGGTCTAATCTACAGCAAACGCACGGATCTTCCCCACACAGGATGCAGCTTTGCTCTGAAACTTTACGTTAGTTTGCACCCCCTATGGAATTTGCCCTGAAACTCGAAGAAGGAGACATGGGGGAGGGCGGGGAGACTTTTTCTGTACATTCCTCAGCGATACATTCACTACTCCTCCTGCAGAGTCTCCCCACTCAAACACACACACACACACACACACACACACACACAGAGAGAGAGTCAGAGAGAGGCTGCAGCCATGCATCAGTTCATTTAAACCGACAGGGCAAGGAGAGAGAGTGCAAATGGCTGCTGTCTATACATCCTGGAGCAACACAAAGAGCACAATCTGACACTTCCCAACCGACGGAGCACCTTCTGTGTGGCTGCCATTGTTTTGGATAGCGGTGGAAATTATTAAAGCTTGGCTCATGGTGGGGGGGGGGAATTTGTTTTTGCCTATATTGCTTAAACGCTATTTAAATCGCTTACACGGATCGACAGGGAATAAATGTCTTAATTTGAATTTGATGAAACAATTCTTATGAGACTGTTTAGGAGTTGCAAACTTCACTAGACGTATCCTGTATTCAAAAGTTTTAAGGATCTTTAATTAAATGCGTTATCTTTTTTGTAGTAGTATTATTATTTAAATAACCCTGCTTAATGAGAGCAGCCGCAGGGAAAGTAAAGGGCGGCGGGAACTTCTTGAAGAAGTTGTGAGAACCGTTAGAAAAAGCGGCCCGGATCTGGCGTGTTTCGTTCCATCTTTAGGGTTTACGACGAAGCCGAGCGGAGGAAACACGGCCGGAGACGCACAGTTGGCGCGCTGATTCATATAGAATAGTTGAAGCCGGGGAGCCAATGAGCGAGCGCGGCTGAGGCCGAGCCGGCAGCGGTAGTACCAGGAGGCTCCGCGCCGCGCTGATTGGTCGAGCAGGTTAGCCAATCGGAAGGCGCGGGGTGTTGGCTCAGGAGCAGGGAGAAGAGGAGGAGGAGGAGGAGGAGGAGGAGGAGAACCCTCCGAGGCAGACATGGCCCCTAGAGTCTGAGCCGCTGGGTGAAGGGCCCACTGAAGCAACACTTCCCCTTTGTAACCTGCTTTTAGATGAGTGTGCACATGGAGATAAACACTGCAGGCATATACAGTAGCTTTCAAAAGTCTACACGCCCCAAGTTTTGTGACATAAAAAAAGAATCCTAAATATTTTCATTACTTTTCCCCCCCACCATGTGATTTGAAATGTACCTTGTCTACTTTAATTTAAAAACAAACAAATCTGTAAGCAGGACTACTATAAAGAATGATAAAACATATACAACCCAACAGCACAAGTGTACAAACCCTTAATACTTTGATTAAGCTTATTCAATTTCAATATTCTATCTTGATTAGTTGGAATCTATCATCAAACACTCATTTAAAAAGTTCAGCAACTCCATCAGATCGTGAGTACACTTCACGTCCAGTCAATAATCCAGGATATTGTCTGTGGAATTTAATTCTAAATTCTGTCTATTTAATTTCAAAACAATTTTTTCACCCCGGTTAACTCTTTAGTTTTCTCTTTATTCTGGTGTATAACTCCACTCTGAAGCTGACGAATGAAACTTCTTGTCGGCGTCAACACCTAAAACGTTTAGGTCAGAAATGACTAGTATTTTCAACCATTCATAATTTTAACTTCACAATGCTGCCGCCGCCGTGTTTCACTGTGGCGGTGGTGTTCTTTTGTTCATGTTCACGGTTGTTACTGTGACAAATGTCAGCGTCATGGCCCTAAAGTTCAAAGGTTGGCTTTAATCAATTATGAGACATGGTCCCACAAACTTTCAGAAAATATTTTGCAATTTTTTTGCTAGTTTATTTTATGGAAGAAAAGACTTTGAAAAGTTTTACTGCCCCGACTCTTTGTCCAAGCATGAGGAGAACAGTGAACATTTTTATCATGTCTAGAAAAAAAACACTGAACTTTGCAGAAATTTCTGCCGCTTCATCAGGGTTACTTCCAGTCTCTGTGCCAGCTTCAATCCTTTCAGCCATTTTGAGGAAACCTCCAGTTTCCCATAATTTGTTCCACTAATCATAACTGTCTTTATTGTCCTGTTGTTTTTACACAATGCAGTAGATTTTTGTTCCTTTCTCCAGGCTGATTTGTACAAGACCATTATTTATCTGTTGTAAACTCTCAGCAAACTGAGGCTTTAGCCAAATTACTCAATGAGCAAATGTTACGCAGATTCTTCTGGGACAGCTGAACTTTATTTTGGGTTAGCGAGATTCAACAAGTTGGGCGTCAGTGTGTACCATGGAAGGCTAAAGGCTGACCTTCTGCAAAAAGGTGTTTTGGCAGATCTACCGGGTGGCTGCAACATTTTTTATGTACTTTTATTTTTGTTCATTTCTCAGCTGAACTGAACAGGTTGTAGGTTGAAACGAGGCTTGGAAAATATTTTGAAATTATTTATCATAATATAACTTTTTGCATCACAAAAACCTGCCGTATTAACTGGGCCTATTGATCATTTATTGCTTAACAGTAACCAACACCAATTATCCAGCAGCTAACAGGTCAGGCATTAGCAAGGGTTTCCTGGCACAATAACCCTTAACCCAATTTTTTTTTTTTTTTTTTGGCACCAGTCACCTTTATTGAATAGCTTTGGACAGTAAAGAGACGGGGATGACATGCAATAAATTGCCCAAAACTGGGACTTGAACCTGGGACAATCACCTCAAGAACTGTAGCCCCTATTGCCTGGTGCATGTGGTCTACCATCTGAGCCACGCAGACCCACGGCCCCAAGGTTTTTAAGATCTCAAAATCATTTTTAAAAATGCATTTATGAATGGATGTTTTGCGAACTCTGTGTTTTATACTTTTCCAAAGAAATGCGTGTCAAGTCAGGCATTTTAATCTGTTGGATTTTTGTGCAGAGAACCAATACACAACTACTTACAAGTGTCGCTTCAAGGATGGCAAATGTGACAACAGCATGCTTTGGTTTTGATGTATTTCTATGGGTGTATGACATTGCCACAAACAAGTGTGGCATAGTTGCTGTATAATTTCTGTCTTGTTTATTTATTTTTGTTACAGGTAAAGAAATTTTAAGAAATTATTACTTTTTTAAGAGAACGTTTTTAGGAAAGACAATAGCTACATTTATTTCAAAACAATGTTGAGCTTTTTTGTACCTAAGTAACAATCTGTTGTAATTTGCTTAAGTTAAAAAGGTCTATCGGTGGATGGGGCACCAAACATGGGGACCTAAATCCTCCTAAATCCGCCTCTGATTAGAGCCCACTTTACTGTTTGACTTAATAAACCAGTTTTTCTGTAAAGGCAGATTTATTTAAAAAGAAAAATACTATTATAATTATTGTTGCAGTTCTAAAACACAGACTCATTCATTTTTACAAAATAGTTGTTTTAGCTTGTAAAGTACACCTGCTTTTTTACTTAAAGGTTGTAAACTAGTTGTTTTGTACCCAGTTAATATTACTTTAATTTAAATTATAGGACCATATGATTTTCCTAGAATGCAATGTAAATCTGCAGAAACATGATCTAAACAAATCATACACCACAGTACTGATAATACAGTAGCTTTGCTTTCAAAACCACAGTGACATACAGGGCATTGCTTCAGCAGCAAGTAACTATTGTGAATACACCTTGTAAAGGTTTTTGAACTTTGTCCACATAAAAGTCGTTTTTCTGAAACTATTTTTTTTTCCTTTCTAAAAAGGATATGAACACAAAAACGACCTTGTAACTATGGTTACTATAACTACAGTTATAGTAACTATGGTTGTTTCTATTGTAGCAATATGAGATACACAGGAAAAAGAAGGCGTGGCATGTAGTACTGCCCCCTGGAAGTTGCTGCCCTGGGCAGTTGCCCATGTCGCCCTTATCAGAAACCGCCACAGATCCATAGAATTAGAACATCTCACAGTAAAACAGGCTATCACTTCTCTGAATTTTATGAGCTAGAATGTCTGCAAAATATCAGTTATTATATGTAAGTAGAAAGACAACAACCTTAGTGTCCAGAGTTAAAAAAAAAGAAAAAAAGTATTGCCAAATCTTGTCATGAAAGATATCATATTTCAAGTTCCTTTCATTCACTCCAAATATATTTGGAGGAGTTGCATGAACTCTCTTTGCACCTTAATGCCACCATTTAGTGACTGAGATGCTGAGAGTTCTGGAGACATCATAGTGGCGGGTGAGCAGTGGGTACATAAGCTTCACTGACAGCGCTAAGACTCTCCTCATGGTTCTGATTGGTTGTTTCTAGCTCCTCTGCCTGGAAGCAGGCAGGCGAGCTAGATTTTTTTTTTTTCACAAATTTCTTACTGTGACGACACAATGACAATTTCAACAAATATCTAAATATATATATATTATAAAAGTCACATACTCCAGCTTTAATTCATAGTTAATCATTTTTGTTTACCTTGTGCCAGCTTTTCTCAGAATACCACTAGTGGTACTTATAAAAACCACACATTCACTATACAGCAAGAGTTGTCTAAATAGCAGCAACAGAGCAGGTTGTGATGCAGTTCTGTTCAAATTACTCTTTACCAGCATCCTAGCAATATAGTACACAACAGTATTTGAAAGACTCCAATATCCCAGCTGCTATATGTCACAAGACTGCCTTTATAATATAGTGAGAGGATCTAAAAGGTTCACTGGAAATTCTCTGCCTATATTTGTACTTTATATTGTGATGGTTAAATCTTTTCTGCTTTCTGTGTTTACAACATTTTCTGTTTAATTGTTTTAACATGAAGCCTAGTATCTTGTTTGTCATAACCAATTTGCTCTACAATGCAACAACAGCTCTTGTCCAATGCCCAGTGCATATATGCACCCCTTTATCGTGAGTGGGCCCCCTCCTTTAGGCTGACCCCTTCGCTCCCCAACCAACATGGATCAAACGGGTACAGTGGACGGATGGGACAGGCGATGGCTGGACGGATGGACGGACAGATGAATGAAAACAACTGATTTCATTAAGCGACACCAATAACTACTTTCCCCTATTTTACCATGGATATTGGGTTGACTAGTTTATCAATTTATGACTCATTTTGATCAATGTCTGGACTTGATAAGTTACGTTTACAAATTCTATTACAGCCCCCGTTCACTCTTCTTGCTCCAACTTTTTCTTTCAAAGCATACAGTTCTTATTTGTGCCACGTAACATGTGGCCAGTGGATTAAAGTTATGACTTTATTTATTTATTGGCTACCTTTGATGACATGCAATAATTGCATTGTTCAATTTCTTAATTAGATATGTGATTTTGAATAAATTTGCCAGAAGAAGAACATAAATGCATTGTTGTCTACTTAAGAGTTTTTTTTAAAGTCATTGTTTGAAAATAATATATTCAGGACAAGTTTAATTGAGTTTATTTACCATGGACAGTTCAAGTTAAATACATGTGCCTGTTTTAGTTTTGTAAAATAAAAAATATTTTGATTTTATAAAACATATAACTTTCTATTTTCTTTTTGTATTAACAGAAGTGATAACCATGGAGATACTAAAGCAGCAGTTAGTCCAGCAAGCAGAATATGGCAGCCAAAAGTGTCCTGCAGAAGATAGTGAAGGGAGCTGAATGGATCATTACAGCTTGCTGCTTAACTCCACTTTATATTATTGGACGTTTTACCCCTATTTAACGTACACTATACATTTTTGTATTTGTATTTTTGAATAATTTTGAATCACTTCACTTACACTGGTGAGTTGGGGGATTCCAGAAAATTAGACATTACTTCATACTTTGCTCATTTATTATTATTATTAGTATTATTAAAATGAAAATAACTTGATTTTTTAAAAATAAAAAAACTTTTACAGGATGGGACTTACTGCAGTATTTCATCAATTTCTATACTTACTTTGACACGTTTTATTAGGGTTTTTAATCCCCCCTAATAAAATGGGAGGATTTTATTCATTCACTAATTACATGCATGACCCTTTGTATTCACCACATGTTGAAAACCTTGTATAGAATCTGCTTCGACAGTATATTGACCCCAGGACATTAGCAGGATTGCGTGGTGTGACTCTCTCATAAAATGGACATTATTGTTATCTTCCTATGTTTTCAGTTAAACACATATAGGTCATAGGTATGCATTCAACATGTGTCTATATGTTTCAAGGCACAGTAGGGGAACACTGGAGAGGGAAACCACTCCCCTCATTCAGTGATTTTTTTTTTTTTTTTCAAATACAGGCATTAGGGATTCTCGTGCGTCTTCGCTCCACATGGCGTACCCTTTGCGCCAAGAAGTCTAATAGATATTTTTTAAGCAAACAGCAAGGATCCAAGTTCAAGCCATACTTTTCCTGCGTGTGACCTCGAGCAAATGGGGCCTGCTGCTGGACTTTGAGTTGTAGACCAAAGAGGGCATGACTCCACGCTATGCTGGAGAAGATGGATGCCGCCATGTGGGAAGTAGTAGTAGACGTGTCATTCTCGCATTGCATGAGGGCCCAAGGAGCGGCCCAGGGTCCTCCCATGCAAACGGGACTCTTAATATTAAATATTGCTAATGCAAAGTTTTAATAATGTATTGTGCAAAACTCGTATATGATTGGGCCCACCCCCTTTTGCCATGCTCTTTCATTCAACTGTGTCATCACTACAGCGCACTTATGCGCGCAAGCCCCCGCAATATCAGCGTCTCCCTGCTATGGGCGTGCGTATGCTTCAGCCGACCAATCAGAAGCCAGGCTTTGCAGAGCAAGGCACCACGAATGTGATTCTAGTGAAGACACTAGTTTGCACGGAAAACCTTTACGCACATAACTCTCATGGCATTTTCCCCCTCTCTCTCTCTCTCTCCTCACTCACTCACTCACTCACTCACTCTCTCTCTCTCTCTTTTCCAACACCAATCCACTCTTCCCCTCCTTTTTCTCTTCACTCCTCATTCGTTGCTGTCTCCACCCCAGATTCCCGTGCAATTTTCCCCCAATCCCCCAAACACTTAATTGAGCAATTGGGATTCCTCACGTGTGGGCTGATTTGTAGTTTGAACACGTGGCTCATTCAGAAAAAAAAAGGCCGGAATAGCGGAGGATCTTTTTTTTTTTTTTTTTACTCCTCCTGCCCTTTCTTCTTCTTATTCCAGGCTGTAGACTCAGAGGCGGGCGCCAGCCAGCCTTACTGTGTGTGACATTCTCTGTCTCTTTGCCAAAAGGGGTTTTTGGAGGAAGAGACAAAAGTAGTTTCTCCTCTTTTTTTTTTTTTCCCTTGCCCGGCCCGCCATCGTTTTGGAGCGAGGCGAGATTAATAATTGAGCATTTATTTATTGCGCGACAGTGACTGAGGGGGGCGAGGGAGCGCAAACGCACTGTGGAGGGGCTGCCAGTTTAAATCTATCTGTGGCTCGAACCGACCGGGAAGCACGCCACAGCCGCTCCGAATAGTAGTAGTAGTAGTAAAAGGTCCAGGGGAGAAGAAGCAAGCAGGGCGATTCGGGCGCACATCCGTGAGAGAGAGCGAACAACTGTCTCTTCTTTTCTCCACCTCCCCCCTCCACCTCTCTCCAGCGTAAAGATTGTCCCGTTTCGGCGTGGAACATGAATAAGCTATACATCGGCAACGTGAGCGCAGAGGCGAGCGAGGAGGACTTGGAAAGTATCTTCAAACAGTGGAAGATTCCGCACAGTGGTCCGTTTCTCGTCAAAACTGGCTATGCGTTTGTGGATTGCCCGGACGAGAAGGCGGCGATGAGGGCCATCGATGTTCTTTCAGGTGAGATTTAATTTTAAACAATTGCCAAAACAAAAAAAAGAAAAAAAAAAGTGAAATGAAGAAATACGCACGGCCTTGCTACATGTGTCCAGATTTCTTTACGGATATCTCTGTCAAATGCATGTATACTCCTGCAGGGTGGGGGTGTATCCAATTGTTTCTCTCTCTCTCTCACACACACACATACCCAAACGTACAACCTTTGCATGGCCTTTTGACACCCTGGGTTCAGACAAATGGCTTCAACCCCCCCACAGGTTTGAGTGAAATTTCTGTTATTTCCATTGATAAAATGGTGCACAATCATGAGGATATCAAGGCTTAACGCTGCTCGTAGGCAGCGAGGCCGTGTACGCCGTGTAGTGAGCGTGGAAGCCAGTGTTCTGTTTTTTTTATTTTTTTATTTTGTGCTACTCTTTTAAATTTCCAGCCTCCAGTTTGAACGTAAACTTTCTATCAGGTTTTCAAAGTGTAGGCCGTCGAAGTGAAGCCACTTCGCCCATTCATGCTGACAAACCAGGTGGTTTAATTGTGTTAGCGAAAATGTAGGCCAACTTACTGAGAGCCACACTTTTGCTTATTTTCAGACTTTTCGTCTCATTGGGGTTACGCGAATTTAGCGAAACTCGTGTAATTTCACACAATACGACTTCGTCAAACGTATACTTTAAATATCACGTCTTTGTTAAATGCACTACATCGCCATGTTCACGTATTGTTTTGGTAAGAAAGGGAAGGAACAAACGTCCTTAATTAGCTACGTTTTTTTTAATGAGGCTTGAGTTGAATGGAGGTCATGTGGTGGACAAATTAAAGTGGCTTTTTTTATTATTTCTTTAGGTAAAGTTGAACTTCATGGGAAAGTTCTGGAAGTGGAGCACTCTGTCCCTAAACGTCAAAGGTAGGTCAAATATTAAGTTTTGTAGGATAGCTTAGCTTTACTTTGAACACCAAACATTTTTATTTTACAAGCAGCGTCTTGTCTATTTTTAAAGTAGTGTGTAGAATACGCTGTATTGTTGTTAAACGCGCTTATTTTCGAAATGGTGCCCTTTTTAAAATTCTGAAATGTATTTTCACCCTTAATCTTGTGGGGTCAAATAAAAAGGGTGCACGGTTGTGTACTGTACTCCTTCTTTCGCCATGACTGCACAGTGCTCCTAAAACCGCTGTGAATTTGGCTTCATTTCGCCCATCCACCATATTTGTTTTCTTAAACACGCATACAGTGACTGTGTGAGCTAAAAGCACGAGGTGGCTAGTTTAACCCCTCGAAATGTGTGTTTTGAGTGCGAGTACAGGCTGAATTTGTGGCATACGGGCCTTTTGTGGAGTCGTCCATTTGAGAAGGAGCTGCCCGTCATTCTTCCCTGTCTGCCCCACGCTTCCGCCCTTCCTCAGCACGTTGTGCTGCTGTTGCATGAGATGGACTCCCAAACATGAGTGTAATTGTAGATTTTGGGCCCCTACTCACGAGAAAAAACCTTCAGTGTCAGAGTTGGAGCCTTGTAGCCACGCTTGGCGGTGGCGTATTTTATTTTTTGGAGGAAATTCTGCATATTTCTCATAAGTAACGTCACTTGAGCTCCGTCAGCCAGTTGACTGAAGTTTTAAAATATGTGTGTTGTTTTAGTGGTGACGTAATTTGCCCATAATTAATCTAGTTTAACATAAAATACATGCGTTGAATTTGCTAGTGGAAGCATTATTTTTGATGCATTACGCCAATATATGTCTTGCCTTATTAAAATGTGCATTTTTAGTAATGGCGGAAGAAGGGAATGTTTTAATTTTATTTGTAATGTTTTTACGTGTTTGGGTAGACTTGGACTGGTTGGCACATTTCTAACGTCCTCAATTAAATTATACTACAAAGTGTTGCCTCAATATATAATGCATATCTTTATTTACTCTTGCAATTTTAACAAAAAAATTACCAATGACTGACTTTCACAAGATGTGTGTGAAAGTCCAAGCCAAAGTTTCAGTAAATAACTCTTTTTTTTTTTTCCAGATAAACAAATCTAGAAATGTATTACACTTGGTGTACTTTAAATATAAAAATGCATTTAATTTTTTTTGCAAATTACACGTGAAGAGCTAAACTTAAAAAAAAAAAATCTGATCTTTATTACATTATATATCAAATCAACAAAACTGAAAACAGAGCCCACAGTCCATGGCTCTTTTTTTTTTTCTTAACTCCTGCGTACTCATGAGGCAACAAACCCTAGGCAAGTTCTTGACAAATGTTTGAGCTAGCTACCACATGGCGTTAGCTTGCGAGTGAAAAACTTAACTCAAATCAGTGGTATTGGCTTCAGTTTTTATTATAAATGCTGGTTACATTTATTTATGTATGTGACTAATATGTGGCCTTTTAATATAAAAAACCCCCAAAAGTATAGAATTTACTGGTCAGTGGAAATTATCTTAGTTTTATGTCCTGCAGAAGAGCAGACTATAAGGTAAAATGTATAGACTCAAAATTTCACGTGTGGCAGTAACAAGCGTTTTGACTTCCTACTCTACCCTACCCTAATATTTGTCACTGAATGTTTAGGGGGTGGGGGGAAGCGTATAAAGGAGTTTTAGGATCTTGACGTGGAATGTGTTTCTTTGGCAACTGGTGGGATTTTATTTGTAATATTTATGCTGCTTTCAGAAGCCATGTGATCTATAACTTTGGTGCTAAATCTATCTTTGCCGTCTTGTAGCATGCCCTGCAGTGTCGACTGTGGCTGCACAAAAGTCCAGTTTTTGTGCTGCTTTGTTGGCGCCAGGGGAGTTAAAACATGCTAGCCCTACGCCATGTAGGACTTTGTGATGGCCGTTGATGAGAATAGTGCTCATTATAGGCTACACACATACTTGCATGCACACACTTGCACAATGGTGAGGTGTTGGGGGGGGCTCTCTTTACATTCCAGCCTTGGCCAATCATTATGCCTTAACCTTTGAACTCCTCAGGAAGAGGAGGTGCTACACCACAGATCAAGGTGGGGTTGCTACATCTAGGAGGTTCATATTAGGTTGGTGTAAAGTGACACGCTACGGAGCATGATTTTGTTTTGGGTGATGTTTTAAAAAAAAAAAAAAAAAAAAATAGATTTGGCGTCAGAAAAATTCTCCCTACAGCATTCAGTTAAATATCTTGGTTTACAACCAGCTTGCAGATGGCCATTTCAATCTTTTTCTTTTTTTCTTCACTTAAAAATGGCACCCACTCCTCAGTCATGTGCTCTTGTTCTTTAAAAACCCTTTAAGGAAGTAAAACACTTCACTGTTTAAGGTGGATTTACTTTACAAAATTTTAACATTCTTTAAAACTGCACTTGTATTGCAAAATTTTTTTGCAATTAAGCAATTTCAGTAAAATTAAAATGGTTTAAGCTGAAGTTATTTTGTCAGACGTATGTGTTGCGTACCAGAGAAATGCACATGTTCATGTGTCATACTTGAAGAGAACGGGAAAAAAAACAGCATGGCCAAAATGGGGGGTGGCTGTGTGTAAAATGGCAAGTAAACGGCTCTCTTGCTCAGACGTATAAGCCTTTTTTTTTTTTTCTTCAGTACATAATGTGGGAAATTAAAATATTTGTATTGTTCTAATGAACTTTTTAAAAATATTTTCTCGTAAATCTAGTGTCCCATCTAGATAAATGTGCATGTCTTATCAGGGCTGTTTCTTAGAAATATCTGCTTCGTCCTGGTAGCAAAATTCTGGGTCATGAGGTCACTAAGGAGCCCACCTGTGCAGAAAAATAACTGATCTTGGGTTTTGGGTGGCCATATTTTTCAGTATGACCTCATGTTTTATGCTGTGGCTCTTTAAAAGGGGGGAGGTAGGGGAAGGGCATGATTTGTTTCGGTTGGATCAAGACTGAAATGTCCAAAAGTAGGCTGCTGAACGTTAAATGCCTGATTTGCATGAAATTATTTTTTTTTGTGGGGGTGAGTAGTTAGCTTGAGGTCTGTGAGGGTCACTGGGAACCTGATCATATTCAGTCACTCAGGTCTGCATACGACATTCAGTTGCTGTGAATGGGCGTCGAGCACGGACCTCGTGTCCCTTGTTGAATACTTCTGTATGGCTGGATTATGAACAAATGGAGAAAATACAGGTGCTCTGCATGCTTCCGTCACTTGTGTTGCCTCTTGTGGCTTTTACGGCCGCATGTGCCTAAGTACTTATGTCTGTACGCCCTCGTCTCCGCCATATGGGCCTATAGGTCTTGAGCAGACAGCTAATGTGTGGAGTGTTGGTCCATTTTGAAAGTAAATAAGGAGCCCGGCCTCCTCCTGGCCATCACATGACGAGCCAACCACAGTCACTCGCAGGCCTCCCCTGCTTTCCCTCCCACTTTTAACCCTGCTCTGCATGTTCCTGTCAGTGGACTTGTCCGTGTCCATGGCAACAGGGCCCCACCCCCATGGGGCAGAGAGGGCCCTTGTTACCCTTGCCTAAAACAGGGCTATCCCCCACCCTCCATACCACACCCCACACATCTACACACACGCACACCTCCCCAAATGAAAGGCTTTGGCTTGGAATGTATACCCCACCACCCCAATCCCAACACATACCCTAGCTGACTTCTCGTGTGTGTGTGTGTGTGTGTGTGTGTGTGTGTGTGTGTGCGTGCACGCAGCTATAGGTTAATCCAACTGGAAGTACTTTGTGCGTTTGCACATCTCGCATGGTGCTCCCACCGCAATGCGGAGCATTGGGAGCATGCAAAGGAAAGACTCTAGATGAGCCAGGAATGGCACGGCGGAGCGGAAAGGGTTGAAATTCCTGTTGAGTTATTTTTGAATTTTCTTACAATTTGCTCATTGACAATTGGGTAGTTTCCCCTTTGTTCCATTTGTCAAATTGACAGATTTGACAAATGGGGTAGCACGTGCCAGGGAAATTTTATGAATTATGGCCATTACTCTGCAAAAATGGATTTCTATGCCATATTTAAACCTTAATTCCATAAAAGGTAACATCATAATTACAATTTTTTACATTCAATTAAATTGCGTGCGTTTAGAGTTTAAGTGGTTTTATTAGCAGATGATTGTGGGAGCTTGAAACGTTACTCTTCAAGATTGTACTCTTACTGAAAAAGGTCAGCGCACCGTTTTAGATGAACTGCACATAAATCATGTGACGTGAGTGTGAAGCTGATCTTACAGCCAGTTTGGGTTCAAAGTTCAAGCACACATGGTGTTTGTGTTCTTGCTCCCACCCTTGTCTGTACGTATGCTTTGTTAATTTGGGTAGGTGTGTGTGCGCTTTAAAATAAACTGCTGCTTTTAATGTTTAAGCTAAATCATGCAGACTAACAATTACGGAAGTCCAAAACACAGATTCACAAGTTCCATTGATTTTTGTGGAAATGAACGGATAGTCGGTGTACTCCTGCTGTTGTGTGCGAGTATGTTGGGTTATGAAACTGTGGTGGTGTGGACCCTTAATGCTAAAAGGAATGAATTGGGGATTTTTGTCCTTGTTGTGTTTCTGGTGACGGAGCACAGCAGCACCATTGTAATTGCTGGTCTCCACTTGCTCTTGCTGTATGCACACTCTGTGTGAACAAGTACACGATTTTGACTTGTCTTGGTCCAGATTCCTGTTGGTTTCTGAGGACATTTGCATCCGCCCTCCCCGAGCAGTTTTTTTTTTTTTTTGACACCACAGCTGGGTGCTCCTGGATAAGGATCTGTTTGGGTGGAAGAGTTGGCCTAACGACTCGCTGGGGTTCCAACCTAATCATTTAGGGGAACAGAGCACATAATTTTAAATATATTGATTAGCACATAATTTTAAATATGTTGATTAGCACATAATTTTAAATATGTTGATTAGCACATAATTTTAAATATATTGATTGAAAGTAATGTTGTTGGCATGTCCGGGTGTTCTTCTAAATTATATTTTGCACAAAGGATTAAATGTGAAACGTGAAAATTAGGATAGTGTTAAACTGATGACAGGAAGTGTGCTGGAAGGGAAAATTTTCTATTTTAAATGTGTTTGATGTTGATGCCCTTGATTGCGTATTAAAGTGCCATAAACCCTGCAGAGTTTTTCTTTTTCCAAAGTCTAACATTGTTTTCTAAATGTATTGATCTTCAGTCATGTGGTTTAAGTTGAGCTCAAAAGAAACAAAAGCTGATTTTTGTGTTTTCCACTTGTAGCTTCTTGCCCTTAGTGGCATTAACAGTTTTGTCTCGCCCCCCCTCCCATTCATGTAATGTCGTCTTCTTCATCCATCCCCCACCCTCTTTCTCTCTTGTCTCTCCAGGAGCTGTAAGCTGCAGATCAGAAACATCCCGCCTCACATGCAGTGGGAGGTGAGTGCTAACAGGCTGCTAACTCCTTCCAGGGTGTGGCACAATCGGGCAGCTCAACTGGGCTCTCATTTAGTGGCCTCTGGAGTCACCTTGCCTTTGGATTTCAATTGAGCATGCACTTGATTATTTGTCTGACTGGGGCTGCAGCCAGTAGTGCGACTTAGATTTGTGCATCAAATGTTTGTGGCTGACAAGATCAAGAGATTTTTTTTTTTTTTTTTTCTGAACATGGTTCTTTAGTAGCTGAGGATAAGTCATGGAAATTTCCCATCATCACTCTTTCAGGAACTGTAAAAGTCAGAACGCTTGAAATGTTTTTGAAGTTGGACTTTTAAAGCCTACCTTAAGCTTTAAGCCGATATAAGACTTTATGTGGCAATTGTGAATTAAAAATATCGCAATTTAGTATTATCTACACATGAGCTTTATCAAATTTTATTTAAAACGTAAAAGCAACAATGCTGCTGCTAAAATAATACAACTCTGATTAATTTGTAATTGGTCAGAGTTTTGGTTCATTCTGTAACCAAAAGAGAATATGTCTGTTTTGGTTACAGATTCATTCACTGAGCAAGGTTTGTCCAGAAATTTACATTTTTTCCTTTAGATCTGACCTGCCAATTCAGATTTTTGACCAATTCGGATTAAATTTTGTAGTAAATATGAAGGGTGAAAAAAAATTGCTACATGTTGTGTGGATCTGGTTATGAAATGTTTGAGTCAAAACTAAGAGTTTACATATCCACAGACAAATGTGATAGTTTTTAGTCAAGTTTATTTGTACAGCACATTTCAGCAACAAGGCAGTTCAAAGTTCTTTACATCACATAAACATAAAAACATAAGACACCAATTGTAGAACCAGTAACAAGCATTGCATTTTGTCAAGAGCCATCATCAAAATTGACATGCATCAAGTATGTTGCTCAATGTTTTTAGCTTTGATTGAAAGGAACTGTGTTTCTGTTGTTATGCAATGTTTGTGGAAGTTTGTTCCAGATTTGTGGTGCTCAGAAGCTGAATGCCGCTTCTCTGTTTTAGGGTGGAGTTGCTTATTGCATGGACTATTATACCATTATTGCTGTTATGCTCTCTTTAGATTAAGACGACTGTAACGAGCTGCAATTTGTTGGTTAATTATTAGTTATCTGCTCAGGTAGCCAGCCTGTAGTAGGTTGCATAACAGACATTTTGCTTGTAGCTTGTCAGCTGTTTTATTTTATTTTTTTTAATGCATTTGTAAAAAAGGGAAAAAGTATATATATTGGAGCTGCTAAAGTTTCCAAGTCAGTTTTGTCTTGATGCTTGTTTTTTTATTTTTATTTTTTTAGCCAAATTAGTCTTTGTGGAGGCAAGTTTTTTTTTTAAGCTTATTTACTATTCACAGCAACAGGTGGGGGAAGGGCAGCTCAAGATGCACTGGTTCACCAAGCAGAAGACGACTGTGCCTGGTCTAGGTTCTCAAACTGGAATGTGGAAATTTGATGACACTTTTAAAAATCCCGATGTGCCTTTTAATAAGAATACCAGCCAGTTGCCGTCTACACTGTCAAAATTGTGTGCAAATATATTTGAAGAACAAATTGAAATCTACACTTTTCACAATTTATTCCTATCCTTATGTCTTTCAGTCTTTGCTTGTAAAGGTACATACACATGTTAAGGGGATGGATATTTAAATGTATTTATTTTGTATATATAATTTCCCTGCAGTTGTCTGTAAAATTGTTTGATGTATCCAAAATTATTCTGAACCACATTCATCTTATAAAACTGAAACATAGTGTTGGCATAAGCCACATTGCTGAGGTTAACCATTACCTCAGGTCTGGAATTATTGTGCAGATTTATGAATTCAGTGTAGTATACTTTTATTCTGGAAGTCGGCCTCTGTGCTTATTTATTTAAAGTTTTCAAGAAAATGCGAAGCCGTCTGGTTGCGTAAATTACATGATCTTCAGGTGGATTTGTACAGCAGATTTTGGAAGCACTGGCGCGGGTAAAGTGACCCTCTGTCTGTGTTCATGCCGTTTGCTGCTCCATTAAGGGTTAACTTTGTGTTAAAATGTATATCACTTGAAGTCAGAGTTCACAGCCTTCCTCTGGATAAACGTGCTGAGGCTTGGACCTCAGTCGGTCTGCCTTTGTTGTTTTGTGCGTAGGAAAGTGTTGTTCATTCACATAAGTGTTCTACCTAAGTGAATATTACTTCCTTTTCTTAGGCCATGCAAATTAATGCATCAGCTTCTTAAAAAGCAATCTTTTTGTCCAATCCCACTGTCTGAGTGTGGAATTTCGTGCTGCTTTATGTGACACCCCCCACCTCCACCCTGCTTTGCAGAGGTTTAACTGTGATAACATGTGCTTGCACTGTCCTCTTTATCATCTGCTTCATAAGCACAAACAAAGCCAAATGAGAATTTTTTTTATTGCACAACGCGTGCTTGCGCTGCTCCAAATCTTGGAGGTTAATGCACAGCTTTAACATTTCGGTGTGATTCAGAAACTGATCAAATGGCTGCAGACGAGCCCACGTTTTGTAATGGTGGGCTCGCTTTGCCTACGCACGTCCCTTTAATGCAGCTCCAGTATGTTCCTAGCATGTAGCAAGACGGCTTGTTTTTCCTGTTGTGAATGGAAGAGGGTGGGGGAAAAAAAAAAGTTGCAGGGTTCGAATCGGCAGAATAGTAAGGTCTTTTGATAAAACAGCCTTGCGTTATGTGTAGTAACGTATATAAGTCAATGAGCGTGTGAAGCTCTCTGAAAAAGGAGAATGTGGACCGAGTAGTGGCGTGTTCACAAGCTGTTGTGGGTGGGTGGGCCTGGACTGCTTCCCCTTCCCCTCCATGTGCGCTGATTCACAGAATGTGTAGCATGAACCCACACCCCTCCCCCCAGCTGCTGCTTCCTGCTGGAATGCACCCCACCCTTTCCTGAATGGCCTGGATTTCCATTGGTCCCATCAGGCGGACGGGCGGCTGCAGAAGCCAGCCAGCAAGGTTCGTCTTCAGGGGAACTGTATCAGCGGCGGGAGCAGCCAATGACGGGGAGCACAGATGGCAGGGAGGCGGGAGGTTGCCTGGTTGGTGGTTTATTAGAGTTAGGGAGGTGGGGGCAGGGGGACGCAGTCTTGTTGGCTGGAAAGTGGGGTTGAGCTCTCGAGGGGGTGTGGCCATGAGTTCGACTGAGCATGGTCAGAGGTCCTAGCTTAGCTTACAAGCCTGCTCTGCTTCTCGCCAACTCGCCACCACATCCATGAATTAAAATTAAAAGCCTGTGTTCTTCAATGTTTGGTAGATGGAAAACTTATAGCTTCTCAAATATATAAATAAAAAAATTTGTCTGTAATTTTCTCATTAAACTCTTAAATTGGTTACATTTGGATTTCTTTTTGTAGCTTTAAATTCTTTTTCCTACACCATAACTATGGTGTAGACCTCAAATCTCAGTCATAATGTACTTTTTCAATATATTTCTGTCAGATTCTTCACTTTATAGCTGTATGTATTGTTTTTGTAACTTTAAGGTTTGGGTTATTTATATATTTTTTTAAATAGCTCTGTTCCTGACAACAAATGAGTCGGTGTGGTATTTGTTTTTCTTTAGCTCCCTTCACAGTGGATGGATGCATAGGTTTTTTTTTTCCTCCAAGATTTTATTTATATTTTTATTCTTTTGTAATAATTCAGCTCCTTAGCCACAATTGGCTCATTTTGCACAGATATTCTTCGAAAAAGCAGCAAATTACTCAAAATATACAAAATTACTAGACTAAGAATTCATCAGCTTTTATCTGAACCAGTTGCTCTTAAACATCTACATCTTAATAATTTGAGCATAAAGTTGTCAGATAAATAGATTTTCTTCTTTATTCTCAGGTTTTGGACGGTATGCTCGCACAGTATGGTGCAGTAGAGAGCTGTGAACAAGGTAAATGGCTTTGATTTTTATTTTTTTATTTTTTTTTTCATATTTCTTTTCTTTCCCCACATTGCATTTTATTGTGGTCAATTTATTTAATCTATTCTTGCCACGTTGAGCTGCTTAAGTTGCACGTATGTTCAGAAACTGCTAAAGGGTTAAGTGGATTCATGTGAATAATTTTGAACTGTATGAAAACTCAACATTAAGCCAGATGGTAAATGTTTTCGGGCTTTTGTTTTCAACTCAAAATTCATTATAATCCAAAATCTGTGTGCAAGCTACGCAGGTAATTATATGAATTCTTTGATGTTCAGTTTTTATTTTCATGCCTTCCTGTAGCCTTTAAGCAGCTCTTAAGACATTCAAACACTAAAAGAGCACAACAAACAAGCTTCTAAGGTGTTTTTGTCCAGTTATTACTGCAAATAGGTCTTCTGTTCTACGTCAGTGCAGTGTTGTCGAACTGCTTAGTGCTGGTTTTGGCACACACTCCTTTGAGAGAAAGAGCTAGGGCGTTAGCCAGGACAATTATTTTCTGCAGCTCTTCCTTTTTCAATTTGGACAGATTATGGCTCTTATGTTTTGTTTTGTTTTTATTTTTTTTCCAAAAAGATGTCTTGAGGGGCTTTAAAAAAACACCAAATATTTGTACAGGATCCATGTGGCTGAATTTGGGAAAAAATAAAAAAGTTAGATGTGATAGTAGCAGCATTTTAAATACTGAAAATAAAACAATGGGCAGAGAATATCAAATTTATCATTGAATTTTCAAGAAATTGCTAAGAATCTGAGAGCTTGAAGTGTAATTTAAAACGGTCATGATGCTTCCGACACCGAGTGTGGTAAAACGGATAAAAGTTGGGAAGAAAATGTACCATTCAAGTGGTGACAAATATTCACACGATTGTTCCTCATGTTAGACATAATTTACTGATGAGGCTACTTTTGTACTAAAGAGCATTTTTAAAAGTATTTTAAACGTTCATGGCCTTCGCTGCATTTTCATTACTGCAATAAAAAGAAGCGTACACATTGCAGATGGCTGTAGGTATTGTGTTGGAAAATCTTGCAAAAAGGAACAGTGATGTTAAATACGCAACATTGTACTGCTAGGATAATAAGGTCCAGTGATGACGACGATATGGAAACGAGGAATTTGAGCATTAAAGTAAAATCTGTGACAATATTGTAGAAGTTGTGAATTTAGTTTTTTCCCTTTCCACCGACTTTTATAGTGAGAGTCGGACCCTGCTGACCACTGCTGCTTCCCACCTCCTTAATGTGACACATTTAACAATCACTGCAGCTCCTCAGTAGACTTGTACACACTGTTGCTGTAAAATTAATCTGTGGGCTTTTCACATTTTAAAAGTAAAGCTCTTAGTTGTATCTGGGCAAAAGTTGTTCTCCTGCTCAACAAACCAGGAGAAAACCATCAGAAAGATGGTTTAGGTGCAAAGGTCATCAGAAAAAGAGCTGCATATTGGTGATAAACTGGAACTTGATTAGTCTCTTGTACTGAGTTGAACCTGTGAAGGAGCATTAACTCTCCTGTGGGAACTAAATGTCAGCAGTTTGTCAAAGCTAACCATTTAATGCAGTGTGAAGTTTAAGTTTATATATGAAGACTATTTGGACTAAAAACCTTTTTATTCACATCCATATTAAATGTGTGTGCTTTTAATTTCTCACAAAATATTATTAAACTAAAAAGTGGAGTTTATGGAGCTTTAAACCTCATAAATTTAAATTGATTTCAAACAAGTTTTTTAAAAATAAAACAAGAGAAAACGTTTATACAAAACAAAACTGGCTTATCACTGTAGTGTTTGAAAAGGAGCAGGAAAACGTGAAATCTTATTTAATCATACCTTTTTCTCAATTTAATGAAATGTATTACTTGCGTCTCTGTCAGAAATTTGTCATTGAAACCATGTTATGGTAGTCATATGGCTGTTTAATATACTGTGCCAAAGAATCGGCAAATAAATTATATTGCATGAACAAAATGATTACAAACTGACTCTCGTAACAAGATGAGAAAATCTACCGGTTCCTTGCCAAAACTGTTAAATTAATTTTGAGCCAGATGTTTTTAATATAACCTGATCAACATGCCTGATTAATAGATGCCAAGTATTTTTATTTATTTTTTAATAGATCCTGGGTTTATGGAAAAAAAAAAACAATTCTTTTGGGGACTAGGAAATGATCATTTTCACAGTGAAAAAAATAAAGAAACTAAGAAAATGTGAAGTACTGCCAAGAGTGACCATTGTAAATAAGTGGATTTTTGTATACGGATCGTCATTAAACGGGCAAACATAACATTGGTGCCTTCAGTCTGCTGTGAAATAAGTGAAGGTTTGACGTAGCATCTTCTGTCCTCTAGTCTTTGGGACTGTTCCTATTAAATCTGACTGACTCCATGCCTCTTTCCCCCCACAGTAAACACTGATACAGAGACTGCAGTAGTGAATGTTCGATACGCAGCTCGGGACCATGCAAGGCTGTAAGTAAACATTTGCCTTGACTTTGTTTTATTATCCTTTTGCACCAGCATTTCTTTAGTTCTTTTAATTCCTCCAATGTGCCATGTTTCTGCTGTCTCAAAGTCAGTCTAGCTAAATTTGACATCCAATCAATGGCGAAAGGAGGGAATATGTGTGTTGGAAAGGTGGGGATTAAATTAGCCATCTGGTGCCCCCTGGTGTACATCAGTTATATTGCACTTTTTTGCGCCACACGAAACCCTAAATTCTTGAGGCTGACACGGGATTGCTGATCCTCATCTGTCCTGTAACTTTCCACAGAGCAATGGAGAAGCTCAATGGATCAATGATGGAGAACTATGCCTTGAAAGTGTCATATATCCCAGATGAGACAGCTGCACCAGAGGGTCCTCCTTCAGGGGGTCGGAGAGGCTTCAACGCTCGCGGACCTCCCCGTCCTGGCTCTCCGGGTTTGGGTGCGCGTCCCAAAGTGCAGTCTGACATCCCGCTGCGCGTGCTGGTACCCACGCAGTTTGTAGGAGCAATCATTGGCAAGGAGGGCGCCACCATACGGAATATCACCAAACAGACCCACTCAAAGTACGTACACGGAGGTCAGGATTTAAACTGAACCTAGAAGATTTTATTGTTGAGCATCTTGGAAATTTTGACTCATTTTGGTCGCATCTACACGACAGGATCGACATCCATCGGAAAGAAAATGCAGGCGCAGCAGAAAAACCCATTACGATTCACTCCACCCCTGACGGTTGTTCAAACGCCTGCAGAACCATCATGGATATCATGCAGAAGGAAGCAGTTGACACAAAGTTGTGAGTTCTCTTAGAAAAAAACCCCTGAGAAACTAAATAGTGTTGTGTGGTTGAGTTTCACATGTTTGATTCTCTACCTATTTAAAAACCAGATGCATAAAAATGCACCAGATGGGTGCATTTTTAAAAATTAATCCTGAAGAGTTTAGCAACTTTTAGATGTTTTTTGTTATCAACTCACCCAAATCAAATGGTTGAATCACCTCCTCAGCAGGTCATCAAATTATACAAAAGCCTGCTAATTTAATTCAGATGTTTGGTCACACTAAACAATCAAATGACTGACACATTTTAACTAGTTTGTGTTGCTAGTTGACATCCTTCTTTTTTGTAAGAACTTCCACAGCACCCTCCCTTTCATTATCCCACCTCTGGACTTTTTGGAGTCACTCTTCAGAGTTTACACCCATGACCTACTTCCTATTTAATTGTTGGACTGATCTGGTGGATACATCTGCTGGCGTCTTTAATCATTCAATGTAAAATTAGTCATCAAGATTTTATGTTATGTGCCATCTTCAAGTTGTGTATATATAAAAAAATTTTACGTTACTAGACGTAATCTGTGGCTCTTAATATCTAAAGACATTTCCCATGGAAGATATACTTCATATTGAAGGCAGTAAGAGTTTGACTAAATTACCAAAAACAATACTTTTTTTTATAAACTGACTATAAAGCTATTTTAATAAAGTTGCACAAGGCGTTTTCTGCTATGTCTTAATTCTGAGCTTTCTGAACGGTTTAGTAGCTGAACCAAACCTTTTCCACTGTTCTTTCTAGATGTTCAGAGATATGATGTTGGCCAAGAAGTCCAGAAAAATTAAACTCGAAGCAAAATAAGTTCATGTTTTCTGAGATTTCAGGTGCAAACACCGAATGTCAGTAATTTCTCTTAACATGAAACCTCCTTTCTCCAAAGAAATATCAGATGTCTGAAACAAATTGATGTTTTAAGGCTGCAAAACTTAGTGTAGTTTTTGATGGCAAATAACTAATGCAACATTTCATTGTTGACACAACTTATAGAAGCATTCAACCGTTACAGCTTCAGGACTTTACAGGAAGTTGTGGGGACACTGTCTTTGTCTGTCAGTAAGCTAAATGTAGCCTGCCGTACAGGCCTTTTCTTCCGTGGTGACAGTACTGCAGTGTTTGAGCATTCAACACATAAACACATAGTCAATGAATTCTCCCTTTCAGGTCAGTATTTATTTCAAGAAAAAGGGGTTTTGTTAACCTGCTATGAGAAGGAAACAGACTGACTGCTTGACTGGGGCCTCATCTGCAGAAATGCAGGTGCTGCTATATTGGTGAAAGGGCCAAAAAAAAAAAGTCCAACCTCTAGATTTACCAGTTTGTTTTCCAACTCCAGCCTGCAGTCATGAGATATGAATCTTTGAAGAACAAGATGTAACCACCTTAAATGAGCTTCTTCTGTTGAGTGTCTGGGCTTTTAAATGGGTTGAGGAGCTGTGAGAAAAGCTGCTGTTCGTTCATCGTTCAGGGAGACTGGACCTGCAGTGGATAATGGTTTCTTCCATTGCACAAAGAATAAAAATGGCGATGGTGAGCAGTCGCACAGTTTTCATGGTTAAATTACAAAAATGGAAGACTCTACACTTGAATTTCTGGTCTGAGACTAGATGAAAACAAGCTGGTATATTGGCAACAGATTGGAGCTGCTGTGCATGTTTTATTGTGAAAGGATGTGCTTAATTGGCCAGTAATGTCTCTCCCAGTGAAAGCTATGGTTTGGATCACTTCAGAACAAAATAAACATAATCTGTCTTTGCCACTCTCTTGCCGTCCCACCAGCTGCAACATTACGAAACCCTTTTCTGGCTAAATGTCAAAATAAAAGCGCTCCTTGTTCCATTCATTCAGAAGTTCAACACTTGCTGCTACGCTTTGCTGCAGACACTATTATTTATAACTTTAGATGTGAACATCTGTATAATAAAGAACAATGGTTTGAATGTGGATTTATTAAATGGTTTCCCAATATTATTAAATTCTCCACAAACCTCTTAGTAATTGGAGCTCATCATATGAGGCATTTTCAGATTTAGTTTCTACAATTTTCTTAGGGAATTTCTTATGCTATTAAGTTTTAATAATTGGTTAAAAGACAATGAAGAGGCCTGTGTAATATTTAGAGGAAGAGAATGATTCATCATTCCTGACCATGAAAGATCTTCAACAGGTAAACAGACAGTGCAGCCGCAGAAATGGATTAAGTTGACTAATCAGAAATATATTGACCTATGAATATGTTGAATCATTCCTGTGTTGTGCATTTGGATGTTCTGTATTTGTAAACGTATCACGCCGTCATCAATTACAGCACTGAGGAGATCCCACTGAAGATCCTTGCACACAACAACTTTGTAGGAAGATTAATAGGAAAAGAAGGCCGCAACCTTAAGAAAATCGAGCAAGACACGGGGACCAAGATCACAATCTCACCGTAAGAAAGTTTGACCCTGTTCACTGCTGTTGTCTCCAGTAAATTCACAAAGACGGCAGTCGGCATTGCATCAACTCAGTGCTTTTTGTTGCTATTGTTCGTAGTATGTTTATATTTCACATTTTGTGTTATTTTTACTTTCCAGGCTCCAGGATCTCACCTTGTACAACCCAGAGCGGACAATCACAATAAAGGGCTCGATTGAAGCGTGCTCCAGGGCTGAGGAGGAGGTGATGAAGAAGATCAGGGAATCCTACGATAGCGACATGGCTGCTATGAATGTAAGAATCAACAGGGTTGTGCCACTTTATCCTTATTGTTTTGTTTCATGAAATGGGCTTTTAAAATTAATGCCAGGCAGCAATATTACATGTACATATTATACCCTGATCTATGAAATTATTTACATATTCAATTCTTGTCCTGTAATTGACCCACAAACTGTAATGTAACTACAGATGTCAAAAAGCAAAGCATAAATGTGAATCTTCCCGTTGACATCCTTTTTATTTATGGCCACATTTAAAACATTTGTAGATTTGTATTAATCTTTAGTTAAATCCTAGTGGTGTTTAAATAAACCCATCTGTTAAACACAAAATCTGTGCCATAAATCTATTTCTAACTTTTTAATAAAGCCCCCAATATATATTCCGTTGCCCTCATCTTGCTGTAATGTATGTCAAATACATTAGTTCACTTTTATATCTGACAGTAATCCTAAAGAACTGCAACTCTCTCAAATTACATGGTCTGACACCAAATTAAACGTTCCTACCTTTTTATGCAAGAATTGTTTCAAACACAAAAGTGCCACCTAGAGGTAAAACTAAGGTAATATACAAAATACCAAAATTTGTGGCATCAATTAAAAAGAAAGTTCAGGTTAACTCCTGAACAAACTGATTTTAATGCATTTGTGCACACCACCTCTTTATTAATGCTTAAATATGTAATGTATTGTTCTTTGTATTAAAAGAGGAAATGTTTGAATTGTATACCGTTCTGTTTTATCCTCCATTTTACTTCCTATAAAGTTTGTTTTCTGTATGATATGAGCGTGTTTGTGCCCAGTTTTGAAACTACTGACTTTAAAAAGGCAGAAAAGAGCCAAACGTTCTGCTTTAGTAAGTAAAATGCTTAATTCCTTATCGGCGTATCTGTTGAACTCGACTGCTATGGCAGCACTTTCAGATCCTGAAATATCATGTGAAGATGACTTAATATTTCATCTTGATACTTGTAGTGCTTCAGGACAAACTGTAATGTTTGGATTAATGAACAAATTCAGTGAACTTTTTCTTTTAACGATTACTGAAAAAGTAATCGTTTTTCAGTAATCCTTAAGGTATTTTTTTTTATTTTACCTTAAGTATTTTTTATTGCCGGTAGGATGAATATGCATTACTTGAATTGTAGGAAATCTTACGAGCCGAGGTTCATTTTATGCGCCTGGTTTTTGAAAACTTTTGTGGAAGTTGCTCAGATTTTTTTTATTTTTTGGGAGTACGGCGGTGTCAAAATGAAAAAGTAGGATGCTTGACAAGTGCATTTGAATAGTCACCAGTTAATATACTACCATTTTATTTACAGCTCCAATCCAACCTCATTCCTGGCTTGAATCTGAACGCTTTGGGTTTGTTCCCCAGTGGAGCACCAGGCATGGGTCCCTCCATGGCCAACGTCTCGCCTCCTGGAGCTCACGGTGGATGCTCGTATGGCGTAAGTGACAAGTCTGCCGCCTATTAACACTTCCAACACTACAAAGCCAAGAACTGTTGACTCGGTTTTCTAAATTGTTGGGTGAGGCCTGTGAAGTCTGCAACTGAAACGAAAGCAGAAATCGGTCTTGAGCAACAGAGTTTCACGTTTCCTTTTTCCCCTCTAGTGCAGTCCTTATGGGGCTGAGGGGCCATTTTGGGCTTCTATGCTGTCGGCAAGCAGCCAGCCACTTGCTGTAAGTCACCCATCCCAAAGTGCTTTGCACGGCTTGTGGCTGCTCGCTGCGAGATTAGGGGTTTGGGTTTGCTGTAAAGTTCTCCTTCATTTCCCCATATATTGGGATTTAGGCAAACTCTCTAAATACGCAGTGAGTGCGAGAAGGATGGCAGACTCCAATATTAACGTGACCTTAGTGGTTTCTCTGATACGCTGTGTATATATACCAAAAGAGCTAAGCAGGCAAATGGTTTTTATAACCTCTACCAAACATCTGCATCTCTGAAAATATTGTCTTATTGCATAAACAGCAGAGTTCTACCAGGCATGAACAATCGACAGTGTCTACATTGCCTTGTAGAAAGTATTCACTCTTAAATTTTGTCACATTTTTGTGGTGACGTTACAACCACAAACGTCAGTGCATGATGTTTAGGTTTTATCTGTAAGATCAACACAAAGCACTTCATAATTGTGAAGTTGGAGAAAAAGGGTACGTTTTTTTTTTTATTTATTTAAATTTTAAGAACATAATTTTAACAGTCCTGATGCTGTTTAGAGGGACACGATGCAGTGCTTATGTCTTTCTTTGAACACTAGCTTTATTTGTGCCACTCTTCCACAAAGGCCAGATTTGTGGAGTGTGCAGGTCATAGTTGTCTTTAAAGCATTCTCCCACCATGTGCACTAATTTTAACAAATGCACACTGCAATTTTAAGACTTGTCAAAGTTTGAAAACCATGTTTTGTTTTTTTATTTTATTTTTATTTTTAAAACTCTGTATTGGCCCACCAAACAAAATCCACATAAATGCTTTGAAGCTTGTGGTTGTAGCAAAGATGTGAACATTCAAGAATAATTATATATTATAATTAAATGAGTGAATGGCAAGCAACACATAAAAAACAACAAATGAGTGTTTATGCTGACCTTGTCTAGAGAACTCAATTTGGTTTTTGGTGAGTGTTGATTTCTAAACTATAGAGCCTCTTTACGTTACTAAATCAAAGCTTTTCATGGAGTGCAATTAAACGAGACTTTTCGGTGTTCCCTTTTCTTTACATATTCAAGTTTTCACCAACATGTTTCTACATCATGCTGTTCATCTTGGACTAATCACATCCCTACATGTTTTTACACTGATCTGATCCAACAGTTTAGAGATTAATAATAGAAATTGTACCTTTTGTCTCTCTTCTAGATAGAAGCTACTCCTTTTCAGCTACTAATTTCAAGTGTCTACATTCAACTCTTACAGAATAGTGCAGCTTCTGCTTGATCCCTTATCTGCCTTGGCACATCGGTGGCTGGAGCTGTAGCGTCGGTCCCATTTGAGTCTTCCAGTCACATTTGTAACCTTTTGTTTCGCTCAGCAGGGCCAGCCGGAGTCTGAGACAGTTCACCTGTTCATTCCTGCGCTTGCTGTGGGAGCCATCATTGGGAAACAGGGCCAACACATCAAACAGCTGTCACACTTTGCAGGAGCCTCAATCAAGGTGAGGAGAAACGTTGTGTTGATAGGAGGTAGACGTCTGGGTGTAGGCTGCCGTTAATGCTGCGTTTTACCTGTTTTCAGATCGCTCCAGCAGAAGGAATGGATGCCAAGCAGAGAATGGTCATCATCGTCGGGCCACCAGAAGCTCAGTTTAAGGTGCAGAACCTTGAGACTTGATTTAAAAGTTTGGAAGTTGTATCTCTCACATGAGTTAGAAGGTTGTCCTATTTGACGTTGCTCGGTTGGAAAGAGCAAATGTTAAAATTGGTTAAAAGTTAGTTTTATTTAATCTCTACTTGAACCTTTCTGTCTTCAGGCTCAGTGTCGCATCTTTGGCAAGCTTAAAGAGGAGAACTTTTTTGGGCCGAAAGAAGAGGTGAAGCTGGAAGCGCACATCAAGGTTCCCTCTTTTGCTGCTGGACGCGTCATTGGGAAAGGTGGAAAAACGGTAAATATAGCTTCATAGATGGATGCTCCCGGATGTTGGGCTTGGTTGGGGGAGGGGGGGATCTGAATTGTGCACCAGTAATAATATAATATGTGACTGCAGGTGAATGAGCTGCAGAACTTGACCTGTGCAGAAGTGGTGGTTCCCAGGGACCAGACCCCTGACGAGAACGACCAGGTCATAGTGAAGATCAGTGGACACTTCTTTGCATGCCAGGTGGGTCAAGGAAATCATAGATGTACAAGGCAACAGTTTTCAAGATGTGTAAACATTTCACTGTAAAAAAAAATAAATAAATAAATAAAAAAACCTGTGACCAATTACACGAATGTCTAAAAATACAAAACCAAAACTCTGACATTAAGTTTATTCATTCGACTTAATCTTCATTTAAACTATATTTCTCCTCTGGAGTAGTTGAAGTCGCAGCAAAACTTGGTATTAAGTGAATCTGATTACATGCATGCAGTTGTTGGACAAAAACTGTTAAAAGTGAAAGATATAACTTCTACAGCAGTGTCTTTCAAAAGAAAAAGCAATAAATTTGCATTCATTTGCTTTTCTAAAGGAGTTTTTTTTAATTTTACATTGTTGTAACTGAAAGATCTCTTGGGGGCATGTTCATGTCAGTTATCTGAAAAATAAATAAATAAAATGCAGTAAAGTAATTTCAACATTTTTTTTGTTTTGTTTTCCCCCTTGATGGTCCACCATCTTCCTGAAGACAAAAGCAAGTACAGAACAACTAAATGTGTGCAAAAATAATAAAAACAAGCCAACCGTACATATTTGCAGCAAATTTAACAAAACATTCAGTGGGGGAACTTGTAGTCTCAGCCATATTTACAAATGAATCCTAAAATTCCAACAATGTGTTTTGAGGACACTAATGTTCTTCTATCTGGTTTAGTTGGCCCAGAGGAAGATTCAGGAGATCCTGACTCAGGTGAGGAGGCAGCAGCATCAACAGCAGCAGCAGCCCAAGTCTCCATCGGGCGGCCAGCCTCCGACGCCACGCAGGAAGTGAAGCTCCAGCAAACTCTAGAAGAACGGTGACTGGATCCGTCGTGAAACTCGAAAGATGAAGAGATGCAGAAAAGCTCATAGGGGGAAAAGAAAAATGACAGTGGATCCTAATGCACATCTCAGGGGTCAAGGTCATCGGAACCAAACATCCACCCCTCCCTGAACAACTTGATGACTTTAAAGTGAGGGTGACGACACCGTACACCTCTTAAGCTCCACCCACTTCACGTCTCTGCGTCTGCTGTGAGAATGTACTTTAGAGGGCTTTCGCCAACATCACCTGCCCTCCGTTCAACCCCTTCCTTTACCCCCTCCTTGGGTGTAGTTTGTTTTTTATTTGGTTCTTTTTACACTAAAACTATGAGGAAGAAATACAGACCCCCCCCCTTCCCTACACCCCTTTTTTTATCACCCCCTATGGTGTGGTACCTTAAAGATGTTTAGGTTGTTTAGTTTTTCTTAATTGGTTAAAGCTTTCTCACGAGTTTTTCCGTGGAAAGAGAAAAGGCATTGCTTGGTCCTGGTCGGACCAACAGAGGTTTAGTTGGGGGGAGGGTTGGCTCTGGCCAGGTGGGCCACATTTAGGGGAAAAAATTCTTGTTTTAGGACAGGACCCCTGTGAGGGTCGGTTATATATCAGGCGTCCTGCCCTCGGAATGAAAGTGGCATTTTTTTAAAGAAAAATTCGGATGCATTTTATAGATAGACCTATATAAATAGATCAATATATAAATATAAATACATATATATATATATATTTAGTAGAGCGGGCATCGCTGCGACTGACACCTTTGGAGAAAAGGGTGCCGAGCTGCTGCCCTGAAAAACCAATTTATGCATTTTGTTTAACTACCTCAGGATCTAGTACCTCAGAAGAGAAAAAAAATGATTATATGGAGAAAAAAAAAGTTCCTTTCTTTTTATTTTGCTTTTGTGGTATTTTGTATACTTTATAAAGCTGATAGTCTTTGAACATTTTTATTTTTTTAAGAAAATTTAAAATTTCCGGGTCAGCTGCCAACTGACCTTGCCTTCAACTCTGGTGCTTTAGGCGGCATTGTACATGTGGATGTGTGAACAAAGATGACTCTGTACATAAAATTTATTTGTACATAGCAGCCTTGCAGCAAGAGTTGGCGCCCCCTCACCCCCTCAGCTGGCGGCTGACGGAGAAGTATATAGAGAAAAAAATTGCCTCAGTTTTTTTCCCCCTTGACGGTCCACCATCTTCTTGAAGACAAAAGCAAGTACAGAACAACTAAACGCATGCAAATACAAAAAAAAAAAAGCCAACCATACATATTTGCAGCAATGCCATTTATTTTGGGGTTTCGCTGGTAGTTTTAATGTCAAATTCTTTTTGCCTTCTTATTGAGGGCTGCGGTCAGGATGCTGCAGCTCAAACTGTGATGGGTCCTCCCTGTAGCTGTTGTCGGAGCATCTGTATTTTTTATTTTTTACTTCCCTCTCTTGGTCTGTTTCATTTCTGGGTCATCCGGCGCCGTATTGCTAAACGCTATCCTGGTAAGGTTCAAACTCTGCCATAGTGACGTGGCCATCAAGTCATTAATTTTCTTTTCATGGTGAGTCGGGGGAGTGGCACAGATGGATGCATTTTTACGTTTTGGGCTTGGAGAAAGTGAGCTGTCCTTTTTTGCAACTTGATTAGATAAATTTTTTTTTTTTGGTTGCTCATCCAGGGGAAAACAAGTTAAATGACGCATAATTGTGAATGAGCCCCCCCACCCCACTCGGACAGGAAGCAAAAATCCTAAACGGTAATTTTATTTCCTTTTTGTTTCCGTGCCGAATGTAAATATATATTGTGGTAAAGTGCTAGAGTGTATCCATGCTTCCACAGTAGAACGCAGTCTACCTCAGCTGAGGGGGGTGAGGGGTGGGGGAGGGAGTTGCTGTGGCACTGGACGCCTCACCCCGCCCCCACTGAGCGCCAGCGCGCACCAATACCTCAGTACCCCGAACACTTGTTTCTACCTGGGTGCGCCCTTCTGACGTCACGCTTAACCGAGGGGCACAAGTGATGCTTAAAATGATCCTCCTGATACCCACCCTCCCCTCATCCAGTTTGTTTTTGATCTACCTCTTTAGACACATATTTGAATTGGAGGCATTCTACCATTTGTTAGGCCCCGCCCCCATCACCCATCCCTTCCCACACACCCACACACAAACTTTTGTGCACCTCCCCAGAAAAGAAACAAAAATTTAAACTAATGAACTCTGTAGAATTGAGAATAATGGAAAGTGATAGAAATGTTTTCTTTTGATCAGTGTTTATATATACTCCTTTTTGGCTTTGAGATCCTCAATGATTATTCCTTACTGCTTTCTGTTTTTGGTGGTGTGGCTTACATGTATTCAAACTTTTTTTCTTTCTTTCTGGAAAATAAATCAAATCTTTTGATTTTTGCTTTCAGTCTAATGCAAAATAGGACCTGTTTTTGTTTTATTTCCTCTTTCAGATTTATAAGACTTAAAGACAAGAAAATGCAAGTCTGTTTTGTCTTTCACAAGATGCTACACTCGCTGATTTGATGGCATTTTTCGGTTAGCGTTTCTTGGTTGTGTAATGTGGAACATTTTTTTTTTGGTATGGGACAAATTAGAGGGACTGAATCTGTTTATGGAAAAGTGATCGACCTTCAGCATGATGTTCTCTCCTCCCCCTCTCTGCAACCATACTTGTGCCCCGTCACCTCCCCACAACCACACAGCTCCACTTGTCAAATGCCTCTAAATAAAAAAAAATAATAAAAAAAAAATAAAGTTCTTTTTTTTTTTGTTTTAATATTGATGACAGAAGTGGGTCCTTTGTTTTATGCACGTCGTTTCCTTGAGGTCTGCACAATTCAACTTTTAAATGATTATCCATTGCTTTTGCCATAAAACTTGCCAAGTTCCATTTTATTTGGCAGAATACAATTCAAGAAACCAACATTTCTTTAATGTCATTCTCGACTCATTTAAAAATCTGCCAAATGAAATTCAGATGTGCTTTATTTTTTTTTTCTAAATGTAGCACATGACAAGGGATTTTTTTTTTCTTTTGCTTCATGGAAAATCTTGTACAAGTAAAAATTACATACTAAAATGAGCCACATTCGTAAAGAAAATGCAATCGAGTTCAAACGGTGAAGGTTTTATTTTTGGCATTGGAGGCAATCACAGTGCAGAAATGTTGAGATTCTCCAACCTGCATCTATCACATATTACCACTCTGTCTGAGCTTTTACCTTCGACGTCTTTACTTTTCCTCCCAAAAATCCACAAATTTGTTTCAGGGTTTCTCTAGAATTTGAGATTGGAGGGAAAGGAAAAGCCTCCCCTTCAGTCCTTGCCACAAAACCTCATTGGATCAACTTGGTTGCGTTGCTCATGCCAGATGAGGCATGAAGATTCTGGCCGTTCTGGTTCCATATGGTTCTCCATGTTGAATTAAGTTGATTTCTTGTGTGTTCAAACTTCAGTAATACAATTTGATTAAATACCAAGGGCAGAGTAAGCTGTTTGGCATCGAGCGAGGACAAATTTGGCAAGTTTTCCAACACAGCCCACACTTGCATTTCCTTATTGTGGCACCATTTAAGAGAATAAATAGGCTTTTCAGTGGCGTAAGACATATTGCCAAAGAGCTTTTTCACAACGAAATAAAGCAAATCCAGATTTCTCTTTGTGGATGTCCACTAGTGTTTTACTGTTTCAATTAAATTCCATCTTCAAAGGTGTTTAACTGATTCTTGGCAGCAATGTTGCTGGACTGACGTGTAAAATTGGACTCATAAGAGTACCATGCATTCATTTGCAGTCCTGTCTTTGTCACTGGCATCATTTTAGTTTAAAAAAAATAAATAAATAAAAAATCCTGTGGATTTCCAAACTGTAGAAGGCTGTGATGGAAAACTAAAGAGTCTGAGTGGAGATTATGTGCAGAAACCAACCAGGAATAAAAAAACCAGTTGGTGGTTCTGAAGATGATGATCACCATTAGGTTGAAATACTTGCCTATTTTATTACCCAGCTGTGTTTTATTGGCTCGTTTGGGGGAGGGCGTGAGAAGAAAAAAAAAAAACACTTCACATAGTATCATCTTGAAAGTCATTGACTTGGATTCCTTTTTCACATCTGGATGGAGTGGGGTAGCAGTGCGTGGAGAAAATGTTTACTGCAGAATGCTCCGACAATCAAATCGACTCATTTTTAGTTTTACATCACGTAAAGCTTATCAAACATACCTGGAATGTTGCTTTGATTCTTTCATGCACATTTGAAAAACCCTTTAGTCTCCAGTGGCAACCATTCAGCTGTGCAAAACACCTGTCAGGTGGAGAAAGCGCCGCCTTCAAATCGCAGATTCTCCTCTGAGCTGCAGTTTCTAAGCAGCCCTACCCCACTTGGCATACAAAATGGCACTATGTGTGTCTGGGAAGTGCATAATGCTGTCCCTTTAAAAAGAATAATCTAAAACTACAGGTGTACCCTGGCAGTCTCCATCAACAACAAAAAACCTCAAAGTTGATATTTCATTCCTGAATGTCCTGGATTATATCAAAACTGTTCAAAATATAGCCGAGGCAAGAAAAGTACATGGAAAATGCACTGGTTGGTGTATCCTTAGGCGCCTTCAAGTATTAGATGCTGCTGTAAACATTTTCAATGCCATTAAAGTTTCTTTTTTTTTTATTTCTTTATTAAACAGCAAATTGAGACTAAATATTTCAGTGGCCGTTATCAGATGAATGCAAAAACATTCAAATAGACATCTGTATTGTTGTTAGTGTCTCTACAATTGAAACAGCAACTTAATTTTTAATACCTGGACATTCTGAAAAAAGAAAAAAAAAACTTTCATCTGTGTCTTTTTGCAAGTTTTCCACAGGAACAATCAAAGAAAACCTTCAGTTGTCACATTAAAACATGCAATATAGTGTCAGGAATCCATGAACTCTGCAAATACCAGGGTGACTTCATTAGTCAGATTACAGGGCAAAATCTTTAGCATGACACAAATATATCATGAAGAATTACATTAATGAAATGAGTTGTTTAAGAGATCTTTAAATAATTTAGGACTCGAACTTTAAAGTTGAAATTGTTTAATAAGGAATCAAAAACCAAAGGTTTTGCAAGAGTTTACGGAAAAAGGTACAACGCATCCTCGATGTTGACATTTCTTCATATTGCTTTTAATCAAAGGCACCAATATGACTTATCGAAACTCCTTCACAGCAAATTCATTCCAAGCTGACATTAAAATTAGTGCAGCAGCCACAAATCAAGCGACCTCTTTAGTACATCTTCTCTGAACTGTAGAGCATTAGGATTCGGCTGAATTAGGACATTATTAGTATCAATTCTCATTGCTTCATTTCAGAAGTGTCTTTTATTTTAAAGCACAAGAGAGAGAGAGAGAGAGAAAAAAAAGCTTATTTGATGCAACTCCTCCAAACCCTACAAAGCCTGTCTCTCGGTCAAAAGGTGGCGACTCTCCTCGCTAGAGGGGAAGAGCGCCTCCCTCAGGCGAACCATGTGACCTGCAGCACCAGAATTGGCACAGGCATCCTCAACCAGCGACCTTCGGATGGGTCTGTAGACCTTGTGACGTCTTAAAAAAAGAAAAAAAAAAAGAAAGATTTTAGAGGGTCATAATTCTTTGTTTTATTTGCACAAGAAAACATCCTTGTCATCTGTTGTGAATGGGTCATTAATTCACAGGATTCAAAATGATGCACACTCACCGGTAGACCATGTAGGCAACGATCGCGAAGACTCCCACCAGCACGGCGCTTGAAGTCAGAACCACCTGGGCGGTGTTTGAAGTTTTAGGCGCTGGGATGAATAATAGGGACAATTTTTTTTTATTATTATTATTAAATAATTAAAATTTCTGAGGAGGGCATTATGTTTCCAGAGCACTTTTCCAACCAACCGGGTGCGTCTTGAGACTTGCTGATGGTGATGGTGGTGCTGGCGAGTGCCATGCTGCTGGAGTTCTCCAGGGTGATGTTCACGCAGTAGGTGCCCGGTTCCAGGAACCTTCGCCGCAGGCGCACTTCACACTCGGATGAAGGCGGCACGTCGTCGCACATGATGTTGCGCACCTGAGAGCAGCTGGGGTCTGACACGATGGTGCAGGCTGAAGTGGGGATGCTGCGAAAGAGCGATGGAGATAACTGGGTAAAATCCAGATTTTATGTTATTGAATAAACTGGAAATGAAGATTGGATGTGTCTTCACCACATTGTTCAAGTCAAGATGCTGGGGTGTTTCACTCCCTCCAATCCAAACCTTTACTAGAATCCCAAATAGGTTTGGTTTTCCTGTCCCGCTTATTGCTCTTACAACTTGGATTCTCTTACAACTCAGTCTTTTTTAAAATACTATATTTCCTTAGCATTCTTGTATTTAAGGACTCTTTAGTTTCCATCTAAATGTGATCTCAAAATCAAATGGAGTGTTGAAACATTTCCTAATATTAAGATTTAAATAAATTGTATGTATTTTAAGTTAAAAAAAAAAAAAAGAAGAAAAAATGTTCACCTTCCCAGACATTTCACCCTGAAGCTGACGTCGGTGTTGGTCACCCTGGCAGCCGACACGTCCAAGATGCGACTGTTTAGCCGGTTCCTCAGTGGGGGCTTTGGCTCTGCGTAGAACACAAGTAGCGAGACGACACGCTTGAGAGAAGCTGGAGCTAACGCAGTTATCAAAGGACAAAGGAGATGCTGCTAGATTTACTGTTAAAAAGAAGAAATGAAATCGTTAGATATTCTGCTCAGCCTACCGACTATAGTGATGTTGCCCGAGAAGGTTCCGTAGGCGTATCGGAAACACTCGTTGGCGTTGAGACCCCTGCTACGGAGCCAAGGCAGGGTGGTGGGGTTGGATTCTGTGGCGACCGTGGACAGGAGGGGCTCTGTGGTGGGCAACCCCGTCGTCGCCGTCGTCACGGCAGATAAAGTGGAGGAGTTAACGGGCTGGCTGGTTCTGGGTGGTGCTGAAACAGAGACGAGACGAGGGACAGTTAAAGGCATTCGAGATGGTTCTTTTCATGAACAAACTGTACCTCCCGTCCACAAGCAAACTCACCCAACGTCGTCTTGATCTTCGTTGTGACAGCATGTGTAGCCGGAGGAGTTGTGGGGGCCGCTGACGGAGAAGACCCATAAGAACAGTTTTTAGAGTCATGATTTTATGGAAAAGTAGCTGAATCGTTTAATTCAAAGCTATTCTTATGAATATTAAGGAAATGGGTGCAAACCCTCAGCGTTTTAGAAAAGCTATGAAAATAAAACATCTTGCTCGTCACTCTGTCATTTTGCAAATAAAAATAATTTTCGTAATCCACACTGAGCTAAACAGAAAACAGTCGGATTTAGGCTCGGTAAGGTGATAAGTTTATAGAAATTGTTGAAAATTAGGTTAATGTTTAGAAAAATTAATGACATGCAAGGTGGAACTAATCAGAAATCTCATGCAGATGCAGTGTATGTCCGTTGGTTGTTGCTGTTTCTCAGTCTTTACTCTGCTAAGCCAATTGATAACAGGTGGTTGGTACAGATTGTTTCTGTTTTTGCCTGTTTTGTCACATTGATATGATTCAGATAATCAAACACAATCCAACACCAAACACCTGGGCAGTGTTGGAAGTTTTGGGTGCTGCAAAAAGTTTGGTTCTGCCAATGGGGTCAATCAACTTCAACACATTTAGCAAGAGCTTACATCGCACAAGAAAAGTCATGTTTTTGCATTATCATCAGAATATCATTTCTGTTCTGTTGCTTCATCGAGGTTTAGTTTGTGTGGCCGCAAACTTGTGTGATGTTGGCAGGACTCCTGTTCAGATCCGATTAGTTTGGTTACTGCCAAGAGCCATTCATTAATAGGCTGTGAATAAACCCCTTTCTTAACATTAACGGCCAGAACTAAGCTTTTCTGGAAGCTTTGCGACTTCTCCATGCCAAAAAACATCATGCCGTTTGACCAGGACGCTTTTACAAGCTGTCTCGGTCGAGTACCTGTGAGAGGTGGTGATGTGGGGCGCCTCGGAGTCGGAGTGGCAGAGGTGGGTGGACACTCGACAGGAAACGCGGCCTCCACCACCAGCTTCACATTCATCCTTCCCAGCGTGCTGTAGGTGTGCGTGGTCACCTCGCGGTGTGTCACGACCTGGTTTCCGTCTCTGAAGTCCCAGATGTAATCCACTGAAGCGGCTGTCTTTAGGTAACCACTGGGGTCGTGAAGCTGGACCTTGAAGACAATCTCCTCTCCACGGATGAAAACACTGGCAGACTTGTTGACTACGGACTTCTGGGAAATGTCGACGGCCAGTGGGATCTTATCTGAGGGCATGCGGGAAGTAGCTATTATTATTTTAAAACCTTTCAGGTTGTGTTTTGTTTGACACTTGAACATGTAAATATGCCTCCACCTGTGACTAAGAAGACGGTGTTATCACTGGTCAAGGGGCTGTACTTCCTGCGCTCACGCTTCCTGTACACCATAACCTCCATGACTTCTCCCCCCAGCGGGATATTAGTGGTATTGATGGTCACACTGGAAGAAGAGCCATCGCATGTTTCGTAGTACTGGCCTAGAAAGCAGAGACGAAACATGGAGGAGGCTCGTACGAAAGGATGTTTGTTGTTCTGCTTGTTGCCGTTTGTCGTATCTGTCTCACCCATTGTGTGCCACACGTAGATGTAACTCTTGCGTCTCCAGTCGTTGCTCTGGGGGAAGGGCTTCCCATCAGGGAACACGTTGCATTTTGTCGGGTCTGTGCACTTCCCGAAGCCATAGTCATCCAACCAAGAAGTCCAGTTATAGACGTAGCCTGAGCGAAGCTGTCCGTTGGCTGTCCAAATGCAAAGAAGGGGATGTCTTGTTAAAAAAAATAATAATTAGATTTGTGGAACTCTACTAATGAGTGACTGTCAGTGTACAATGAGGTAACTGAAATAAGATTTATTCAAAAGGTTAAAACTACCGTGTTCAGTTTGTTGAGCGAATTCAGTCGGTACGCATTTAATGAAATTGACTTTTCATTTTATGAGGAGGCAAACCCTTATTTCTGTGTTTATTTACTCTTATCACATTTGNGTAGATTTGTATTAATCTTTAGTTAAATCCTGGTGCTGTTTAAATAAGCCCATCTGTTGAACACAAAATTTGTGCCATAAATCTATTTCTAACTTTTTAATAAAGCCCCCAATATATATTCCGTTGCCCTCATCTTGCTGTAATGTATGTCAAATACATTAGTTCGCTTTTACATCTGACAGTAATCCTAAAGAACTGCAACTCTCTCAAATTACATGGTCTGACACCAAATTAAAGGTTCCTACCTTTTTATGCAAGAATTGTTTCAAACACAAAAGTGCCACCTAGAGGTAAAACTAAGGTAATATACAAAATACCAAAATTTGTGGCATCAATTAAAAAGAAAGTTCAGGTTAACTCCTGAACAAACTGATTTTAATGCATTTGTGCACACCACCTCTTTATTAATGCTTAAATATGTAATGTATTGTTCTTTGTATTAAAAGAGGAAATGTTTGAATTGTATACCGTTCTGTTTTATCCTCCATTTTACTTCCTATAAAGTTTGTTTTCTGTATGATATGAGCGTGTTTGTGCCCAGTTTTGAAACTACTGACTTTAAAAAGGCAGAAAAGAGCCAAAAGTTCTGCTTTAGTAAGTAAAATGCTTAATTCCTTATCGGCGTATCTGTTGAACTCGACTGCTATGGCAGCACTTTCAGATCCTGAAACATCATGTGAAGATGACTTAATATTTCATCTTGATACTTGTAGTGCTTCAGGACAAACTGTAATGTTTGGATTAATGAACAAATTCAGTGGACTTTTTCTTTTCTTTTAACGATTACTGAAAAAGTAATCGTTTTTCAGTAATCCTTAAGGTATTTTTTATTTTACCTTAAGTATTTTTTATTGCCGGTAGGATGAATATGCATTACGTGAATTGTAGGAAATCTTACGAGTCGAGGTTCATTTTATGCGCCTGGTTTTTGAAAACTTTTGTAGAAGTTGCTCAGATTTTTTTTATTTTTTGGGAGTACAGCTGTGTCAAAAATGAAAGGAGGATGCTTGACAAGTTCATTTGAATAGTCACCAGTTAATATACTACCATTTTATTTACAGCTCCAATCCAACCTCATTCCTGGCTTGAATCTGAACGCTTTGGGTTTGTTCCCCAGTGGAGCACCAGGCATGGGTCCCTCCATGGCCAACGTCTCGCCTCCTGGAGCTCACGGTGGATGCTCGTATGGCGTAAGTGACAAGTCTGCCGCCTATTAACACTTCCAACACTACAAAGCCAAGAACTGTTGACTCGGTTTTCTAAATTGTTGGGTGAGGCCTGTGAAGTCTGCAACTGAAACGAAAGCAGAAATCGGTCTTGAGCAACAGAGTTTCACGTTTCCTTTTTCCCCTCTAGTGCAGTCCTTATGGGGCTGAGGGGCCATTTTGGGCTTCTATGCTGTCGGCAAGCAGCCAGCCACTTGCTGTAAGTCACCCATCCCAAAGTGCTTTGCACGGCTTGTGGCTGCTCGCTGCGAGATTAGGGGTTTGGGTTTGCTGTAAAGTTCTCCTTCATTTCCCCATATATTGGGATTTAGGCAAACTCTCGAAATGCGCAGTGAGTGCGAGAAGGATGACAGACTCCAATATTAATGTGACCTTAGTGGTTTCTCTGATACGCTGTGTATATATACCAAAAGAGCTAAGCAGGCAAATGGTTTTTATAACCTCTACCAAACATCTGCATCTCTGAAAATATTGTCTTATTGCATAAACAGCAGAGTTCTACCAGGCATGAACAATCGACAGTGTCTACATTGCCTTGTAGAAAGTATTCACTCTTAAATTTTGTCACATTTTTGTGGTGACGTTACAACCACAAACGTCAGTGCATGATGTTTAGGTTTTATCTGTAAGATCAACACAAAGCACTTCATAATTGTGAAGTTGGAGAAAAAGGGTACGTTTTTTTTTTTATTTATTTAAATTTTAAGAACATAATTTTAACAGTCCTGATGCTGTTTAGAGGGACACGATGCAGTGCTTATGTCTTTCTTTGAACACTAGCTTTATTTGTGCCACTCTTCCACAAAGGCCAGATTTGTGGAGTGTGCAGGTCATAGTTGTCTTTAAAGCATTCTCCCACCATGTGCACTAATTTTAACAAATGCACACTGCAATTTTAAGACTTGTCAAAGTTTGAAAACCATGTTTTGTTTTTTTATTTTATTTTTATTTTTAAAACTCTGTATTGGCCCACCAAACAAAATCCACATAAATGCTTTGAAGCTTGTGGTTGTAGCAAAGATGTGAACATTCAAGAATAATTATATATTATAATTAAATGAGTGAATGGCAAGCAACACATAAAAAACAACAAATGAGTGTTTATGCTGACCTTGTCTAGAGAACTCAATTTGGTTTTTGGTGAGTGTTGATTTCTAAACTATAGAGCCTCTTTACGTTACTAAATCAAAGCTTTTCATGGAGTGCAATTAAACGAGACTTTTCGGTGTTCCCTTTTCTTTACATATTCAAGTTTTCACCAACATGTTTCTACATCATGCTGTTCATCTTGGACTAATCACATCCCTACATGTTTTTACACTGATCTGATCCAACAGTTTAGAGATTAATAATAGAAATTGTACCTTTTGTCTCTCTTCTAGATAGAAGCTACTCCTTTTCAGCTACTAATTTCAAGTGTCTACATTCAACTCTTACAGAATAGTGCAGCTTCTGCTTGATCCCTTATCTGCCTTGGCACATCGGTGGCTGGAGCTGTAGCGTCGGTCCCATTTGAGTCTTCCAGTCACATTTGTAACCTTTTGTTTCGCTCAGCAGGGCCAGCCGGAGTCTGAGACAGTTCACCTGTTCATTCCTGCGCTTGCTGTGGGAGCCATCATTGGGAAACAGGGCCAACACATCAAACAGCTGTCACACTTTGCAGGAGCCTCAATCAAGGTGAGGAGAAACGTTGTGTTGATAGGAGGTAGACGTCTGGGTGTAGGCTGCCGTTAATGCTGCGTTTTACCTGTTTTCAGATCGCTCCAGCAGAAGGAATGGATGCCAAGCAGAGAATGGTCATCATCGTCGGGCCACCAGAAGCTCAGTTTAAGGTGCAGAACCTTGAGACTTGATTTAAAAGTTTGGAAGTTGTATCTCTCACATGAGTTAGAAGGTTGTCCTATTTGACGTTGCTCGGTTGGAAAGAGCAAATGTTAAAATTGGTTAAAAGTTAGTTTTATTTAATCTCTACTTGAACCTTTCTGTCTTCAGGCTCAGTGTCGCATCTTTGGCAAGCTTAAAGAGGAGAACTTTTTTGGGCCGAAAGAAGAGGTGAAGCTGGAAGCGCACATCAAGGTTCCCTCTTTTGCTGCTGGACGCGTCATTGGGAAAGGTGGAAAAACGGTAAATATAGCTTCATAGATGGATGCTCCCGGATGTTGGGCTTGGTTGGGGGAGGGGGGGATCTGAATTGTGCACCAGTAATAATATAATATGTGACTGCAGGTGAATGAGCTGCAGAACTTGACCTGTGCAGAAGTGGTGGTTCCCAGGGACCAGACCCCTGACGAGAACGACCAGGTCATAGTGAAGATCAGTGGACACTTCTTTGCATGCCAGGTGGGTCAAGGAAATCATAGATGTACAAGGCAACAGTTTTCAAGATGTGTAAACATTTCACTGTAAAAAAAAATAAATAAATAAATAAAAAAACCTGTGACCAATTACACGAATGTCTAAAAATACAAAACCAAAACTCTGACATTAAGTTTATTCATTCGACTTAATCTTCATTTAAACTATATTTCTCCTCTGGAGTAGTTGAAGTCGCAGCAAAACTTGGTATTAAGTGAATCTGATTACATGCATGCAGTTGTTGGACAAAAACTGTTAAAAGTGAAAGATATAACTTCTACAGCAGTGTCTTTCAAAAGAAAAAGCAATAAATTTGCATTCATTTGCTTTTCTAAAGGAGTTTTTTTTAATTTTACATTGTTGTAACTGAAAGATCTCTTGGGGGCATGTTCATGTCAGTTATCTGAAAAATAAATAAATAAAATGCAGTAAAGTAATTTCAACATTTTTTTTGTTTTGTTTTCCCCCTTGATGGTCCACCATCTTCCTGAAGACAAAAGCAAGTACAGAACAACTAAATGTGTGCAAAAATAATAAAAACAAGCCAACCGTACATATTTGCAGCAAATTTAACAAAACATTCAGTGGGGGAACTTGTAGTCTCAGCCATATTTACAAATGAATCCTAAAATTCCAACAATGTGTTTTGAGGACACTAATGTTCTTCTATCTGGTTTAGTTGGCCCAGAGGAAGATTCAGGAGATCCTGACTCAGGTGAGGAGGCAGCAGCATCAACAGCAGCAGCAGCCCAAGTCTCCATCGGGCGGCCAGCCTCCGACGCCACGCAGGAAGTGAAGCTCCAGCAAACTCTAGAAGAACGGTGACTGGATCCGTCGTGAAACTCGAAAGATGAAGAGATGCAGAAAAGCTCATAGGGGGAAAAGAAAAATGACAGTGGATCCTAATGCACATCTCAGGGGTCAAGGTCATCGGAACCAAACATCCACCCCTCCCTGAACAACTTGATGACTTTAAAGTGAGGGTGACGACACCGTACACCTCTTAAGCTCCACCCACTTCACGTCTCTGCGTCTGCTGTGAGAATGTACTTTAGAGGGCTTTCGCCAACATCACCTGCCCTCCGTTCAACCCCTTCCTTTACCCCCTCCTTGGGTGTAGTTTGTTTTTTATTTGGTTCTTTTTACACTAAAACTATGAGGAAGAAATACAGACCCCCCCCCTTCCCTACACCCCTTTTTTTATCACCCCCTATGGTGTGGTACCTTAAAGATGTTTAGGTTGTTTAGTTTTTCTTAATTGGTTAAAGCTTTCTCACGAGTTTTTCCGTGGAAAGAGAAAAGGCATTGCTTGGTCCTGGTCGGACCAACAGAGGTTTAGTTGGGGGGAGGGTTGGCTCTGGCCAGGTGGGCCACATTTAGGGGAAAAAATTCTTGTTTTAGGACAGGACCCCTGTGAGGGTCGGTTATATATCAGGCGTCCTGCCCTCGGAATGAAAGTGGCATTTTTTTAAAGAAAAATTCGGATGCATTTTATAGATAGACCTATATAAATAGATCAATATATAAATATAAATACATATATATATATATATTTAGTAGAGCGGGCATCGCTGCGACTGACACCTTTGGAGAAAAGGGTGCCGAGCTGCTGCCCTGAAAAACCAATTTATGCATTTTGTTTAACTACCTCAGGATCTAGTACCTCAGAAGAGAAAAAAAATGATTATATGGAGAAAAAAAAAGTTCCTTTCTTTTTATTTTGCTTTTGTGGTATTTTGTATACTTTATAAAGCTGATAGTCTTTGAACATTTTTATTTTTTTAAGAAAATTTAAAATTTCCGGGTCAGCTGCCAACTGACCTTGCCTTCAACTCTGGTGCTTTAGGCGGCATTGTACATGTGGATGTGTGAACAAAGATGACTCTGTACATAAAATTTATTTGTACATAGCAGCCTTGCAGCAAGAGTTGGCGCCCCCTCACCCCCTCAGCTGGCGGCTGACGGAGAAGTATATAGAGAAAAAAATTGCCTCAGTTTTTTTCCCCCTTGACGGTCCACCATCTTCTTGAAGACAAAAGCAAGTACAGAACAACTAAACGCATGCAAATACAAAAAAAAAAAAGCCAACCATACATATTTGCAGCAATGCCATTTATTTTGGGGTTTCGCTGGTAGTTTTAATGTCAAATTCTTTTTGCCTTCTTATTGAGGGCTGCGGTCAGGATGCTGCAGCTCAAACTGTGATGGGTCCTCCCTGTAGCTGTTGTCGGAGCATCTGTATTTTTTATTTTTTACTTCCCTCTCTTGGTCTGTTTCATTTCTGGGTCATCCGGCGCCGTATTGCTAAACGCTATCCTGGTAAGGTTCAAACTCTGCCATAGTGACGTGGCCATCAAGTCATTAATTTTCTTTTCATGGTGAGTCGGGGGAGTGGCACAGATGGATGCATTTTTACGTTTTGGGCTTGGAGAAAGTGAGCTGTCCTTTTTTGCAACTTGATTAGATAAATTTTTTTTTTTTGGTTGCTCATCCAGGGGAAAACAAGTTAAATGACGCATAATTGTGAATGAGCCCCCCCACCCCACTCGGACAGGAAGCAAAAATCCTAAACGGTAATTTTATTTCCTTTTTGTTTCCGTGCCGAATGTAAATATATATTGTGGTAAAGTGCTAGAGTGTATCCATGCTTCCACAGTAGAACGCAGTCTACCTCAGCTGAGGGGGGTGAGGGGTGGGGGAGGGAGTTGCTGTGGCACTGGACGCCTCACCCCGCCCCCACTGAGCGCCAGCGCGCACCAATACCTCAGTACCCCGAACACTTGTTTCTACCTGGGTGCGCCCTTCTGACGTCACGCTTAACCGAGGGGCACAAGTGATGCTTAAAATGATCCTCCTGATACCCACCCTCCCCTCATCCAGTTTGTTTTTGATCTACCTCTTTAGACACATATTTGAATTGGAGGCATTCTACCATTTGTTAGGCCCCGCCCCCATCACCCATCCCTTCCCACACACCCACACACAAACTTTTGTGCACCTCCCCAGAAAAGAAACAAAAATTTAAACTAATGAACTCTGTAGAATTGAGAATAATGGAAAGTGATAGAAATGTTTTCTTTTGATCAGTGTTTATATATACTCCTTTTTGGCTTTGAGATCCTCAATGATTATTCCTTACTGCTTTCTGTTTTTGGTGGTGTGGCTTACATGTATTCAAACTTTTTTTCTTTCTTTCTGGAAAATAAATCAAATCTTTTGATTTTTGCTTTCAGTCTAATGCAAAATAGGACCTGTTTTTGTTTTATTTCCTCTTTCAGATTTATAAGACTTAAAGACAAGAAAATGCAAGTCTGTTTTGTCTTTCACAAGATGCTACACTCGCTGATTTGATGGCATTTTTCGGTTAGCGTTTCTTGGTTGTGTAATGTGGAACATTTTTTTTTTGGTATGGGACAAATTAGAGGGACTGAATCTGTTTATGGAAAAGTGATCGACCTTCAGCATGATGTTCTCTCCTCCCCCTCTCTGCAACCATACTTGTGCCCCGTCACCTCCCCACAACCACACAGCTCCACTTGTCAAATGCCTCTAAATAAAAAAAAATAATAAAAAAAAAATAAAGTTCTTTTTTTTTTTGTTTTAATATTGATGACAGAAGTGGGTCCTTTGTTTTATGCACGTCGTTTCCTTGAGGTCTGCACAATTCAACTTTTAAATGATTATCCATTGCTTTTGCCATAAAACTTGCCAAGTTCCATTTTATTTGGCAGAATACAATTCAAGAAACCAACATTTCTTTAATGTCATTCTCGACTCATTTAAAAATCTGCCAAATGAAATTCAGATGTGCTTTATTTTTTTTTTCTAAATGTAGCACATGACAAGGGATTTTTTTTTTCTTTTGCTTCATGGAAAATCTTGTACAAGTAAAAATTACATACTAAAATGAGCCACATTCGTAAAGAAAATGCAATCGAGTTCAAACGGTGAAGGTTTTATTTTTGGCATTGGAGGCAATCACAGTGCAGAAATGTTGAGATTCTCCAACCTGCATCTATCACATATTACCACTCTGTCTGAGCTTTTACCTTCGACGTCTTTACTTTTCCTCCCAAAAATCCACAAATTTGTTTCAGGGTTTCTCTAGAATTTGAGATTGGAGGGAAAGGAAAAGCCTCCCCTTCAGTCCTTGCCACAAAACCTCATTGGATCAACTTGGTTGCGTTGCTCATGCCAGATGAGGCATGAAGATTCTGGCCGTTCTGGTTCCATATGGTTCTCCATGTTGAATTAAGTTGATTTCTTGTGTGTTCAAACTTCAGTAATACAATTTGATTAAATACCAAGGGCAGAGTAAGCTGTTTGGCATCGAGCGAGGACAAATTTGGCAAGTTTTCCAACACAGCCCACACTTGCATTTCCTTATTGTGGCACCATTTAAGAGAATAAATAGGCTTTTCAGTGGCGTAAGACATATTGCCAAAGAGCTTTTTCACAACGAAATAAAGCAAATCCAGATTTCTCTTTGTGGATGTCCACTAGTGTTTTACTGTTTCAATTAAATTCCATCTTCAAAGGTGTTTAACTGATTCTTGGCAGCAATGTTGCTGGACTGACGTGTAAAATTGGACTCATAAGAGTACCATGCATTCATTTGCAGTCCTGTCTTTGTCACTGGCATCATTTTAGTTTAAAAAAAATAAATAAATAAAAAATCCTGTGGATTTCCAAACTGTAGAAGGCTGTGATGGAAAACTAAAGAGTCTGAGTGGAGATTATGTGCAGAAACCAACCAGGAATAAAAAAACCAGTTGGTGGTTCTGAAGATGATGATCACCATTAGGTTGAAATACTTGCCTATTTTATTACCCAGCTGTGTTTTATTGGCTCGTTTGGGGGAGGGCGTGAGAAGAAAAAAAAAAAACACTTCACATAGTATCATCTTGAAAGTCATTGACTTGGATTCCTTTTTCACATCTGGATGGAGTGGGGTAGCAGTGCGTGGAGAAAATGTTTACTGCAGAATGCTCCGACAATCAAATCGACTCATTTTTAGTTTTACATCACGTAAAGCTTATCAAACATACCTGGAATGTTGCTTTGATTCTTTCATGCACATTTGAAAAACCCTTTAGTCTCCAGTGGCAACCATTCAGCTGTGCAAAACACCTGTCAGGTGGAGAAAGCGCCGCCTTCAAATCGCAGATTCTCCTCTGAGCTGCAGTTTCTAAGCAGCCCTACCCCACTTGGCATACAAAATGGCACTATGTGTGTCTGGGAAGTGCATAATGCTGTCCCTTTAAAAAGAATAATCTAAAACTACAGGTGTACCCTGGCAGTCTCCATCAACAACAAAAAACCTCAAAGTTGATATTTCATTCCTGAATGTCCTGGATTATATCAAAACTGTTCAAAATATAGCCGAGGCAAGAAAAGTACATGGAAAATGCACTGGTTGGTGTATCCTTAGGCGCCTTCAAGTATTAGATGCTGCTGTAAACATTTTCAATGCCATTAAAGTTTCTTTTTTTTTTATTTCTTTATTAAACAGCAAATTGAGACTAAATATTTCAGTGGCCGTTATCAGATGAATGCAAAAACATTCAAATAGACATCTGTATTGTTGTTAGTGTCTCTACAATTGAAACAGCAACTTAATTTTTAATACCTGGACATTCTGAAAAAAGAAAAAAAAAACTTTCATCTGTGTCTTTTTGCAAGTTTTCCACAGGAACAATCAAAGAAAACCTTCAGTTGTCACATTAAAACATGCAATATAGTGTCAGGAATCCATGAACTCTGCAAATACCAGGGTGACTTCATTAGTCAGATTACAGGGCAAAATCTTTAGCATGACACAAATATATCATGAAGAATTACATTAATGAAATGAGTTGTTTAAGAGATCTTTAAATAATTTAGGACTCGAACTTTAAAGTTGAAATTGTTTAATAAGGAATCAAAAACCAAAGGTTTTGCAAGAGTTTACGGAAAAAGGTACAACGCATCCTCGATGTTGACATTTCTTCATATTGCTTTTAATCAAAGGCACCAATATGACTTATCGAAACTCCTTCACAGCAAATTCATTCCAAGCTGACATTAAAATTAGTGCAGCAGCCACAAATCAAGCGACCTCTTTAGTACATCTTCTCTGAACTGTAGAGCATTAGGATTCGGCTGAATTAGGACATTATTAGTATCAATTCTCATTGCTTCATTTCAGAAGTGTCTTTTATTTTAAAGCACAAGAGAGAGAGAGAGAGAGAAAAAAAAGCTTATTTGATGCAACTCCTCCAAACCCTACAAAGCCTGTCTCTCGGTCAAAAGGTGGCGACTCTCCTCGCTAGAGGGGAAGAGCGCCTCCCTCAGGCGAACCATGTGACCTGCAGCACCAGAATTGGCACAGGCATCCTCAACCAGCGACCTTCGGATGGGTCTGTAGACCTTGTGACGTCTTAAAAAAAGAAAAAAAAAAAGAAAGATTTTAGAGGGTCATAATTCTTTGTTTTATTTGCACAAGAAAACATCCTTGTCATCTGTTGTGAATGGGTCATTAATTCACAGGATTCAAAATGATGCACACTCACCGGTAGACCATGTAGGCAACGATCGCGAAGACTCCCACCAGCACGGCGCTTGAAGTCAGAACCACCTGGGCGGTGTTTGAAGTTTTAGGCGCTGGGATGAATAATAGGGACAATTTTTTTTTATTATTATTATTAAATAATTAAAATTTCTGAGGAGGGCATTATGTTTCCAGAGCACTTTTCCAACCAACCGGGTGCGTCTTGAGACTTGCTGATGGTGATGGTGGTGCTGGCGAGTGCCATGCTGCTGGAGTTCTCCAGGGTGATGTTCACGCAGTAGGTGCCCGGTTCCAGGAACCTTCGCCGCAGGCGCACTTCACACTCGGATGAAGGCGGCACGTCGTCGCACATGATGTTGCGCACCTGAGAGCAGCTGGGGTCTGACACGATGGTGCAGGCTGAAGTGGGGATGCTGCGAAAGAGCGATGGAGATAACTGGGTAAAATCCAGATTTTATGTTATTGAATAAACTGGAAATGAAGATTGGATGTGTCTTCACCACATTGTTCAAGTCAAGATGCTGGGGTGTTTCACTCCCTCCAATCCAAACCTTTACTAGAATCCCAAATAGGTTTGGTTTTCCTGTCCCGCTTATTGCTCTTACAACTTGGATTCTCTTACAACTCAGTCTTTTTTAAAATACTATATTTCCTTAGCATTCTTGTATTTAAGGACTCTTTAGTTTCCATCTAAATGTGATCTCAAAATCAAATGGAGTGTTGAAACATTTCCTAATATTAAGATTTAAATAAATTGTATGTATTTTAAGTTAAAAAAAAAAAAAAGAAGAAAAAATGTTCACCTTCCCAGACATTTCACCCTGAAGCTGACGTCGGTGTTGGTCACCCTGGCAGCCGACACGTCCAAGATGCGACTGTTTAGCCGGTTCCTCAGTGGGGGCTTTGGCTCTGCGTAGAACACAAGTAGCGAGACGACACGCTTGAGAGAAGCTGGAGCTAACGCAGTTATCAAAGGACAAAGGAGATGCTGCTAGATTTACTGTTAAAAAGAAGAAATGAAATCGTTAGATATTCTGCTCAGCCTACCGACTATAGTGATGTTGCCCGAGAAGGTTCCGTAGGCGTATCGGAAACACTCGTTGGCGTTGAGACCCCTGCTACGGAGCCAAGGCAGGGTGGTGGGGTTGGATTCTGTGGCGACCGTGGACAGGAGGGGCTCTGTGGTGGGCAACCCCGTCGTCGCCGTCGTCACGGCAGATAAAGTGGAGGAGTTAACGGGCTGGCTGGTTCTGGGTGGTGCTGAAACAGAGACGAGACGAGGGACAGTTAAAGGCATTCGAGATGGTTCTTTTCATGAACAAACTGTACCTCCCGTCCACAAGCAAACTCACCCAACGTCGTCTTGATCTTCGTTGTGACAGCATGTGTAGCCGGAGGAGTTGTGGGGGCCGCTGACGGAGAAGACCCATAAGAACAGTTTTTAGAGTCATGATTTTATGGAAAAGTAGCTGAATCGTTTAATTCAAAGCTATTCTTATGAATATTAAGGAAATGGGTGCAAACCCTCAGCGTTTTAGAAAAGCTATGAAAATAAAACATCTTGCTCGTCACTCTGTCATTTTGCAAATAAAAATAATTTTCGTATTCCACACTGAGCTAAACAGAAAACAGTCGGATTTAGGCTCGGTAAGGTGATAAGTTTATAGAAATTGTTGAAAATTAGGTTAATGTTTAGAAAAATTAATGACATGCAAGGTGGAACTAATCAGAAATCTCATGCAGATGCAGTGTATGTCCGTTGGTTGTTGCTGTTTCTCAGTCTTTACTAAGCCAATTGATAACAGGTGGTTGGTACAGATTGTTTCTGTTTTTGCCTGTTTTGTCACATTGATATGACTCAGATAATCAAACACAATCCAACACCAAACACCTGGGCAGTGTTGGAAGTTTTGGGTGCTGCAAAAAGTTTGGTTCTGCCAATGGGGTCAATCAACTTCAACACATTTAGCAAGAGCTTACATCGCACAAGAAAAGTCATGTTTTTGCATTATCATCAGAATATCATTTCTGTTCTGTTGCTTCATCGAGGTTTAGTTCGTGTGGCCGCAAACTTGTGTGATGTTGGCAGGACTCCTGTTCAGATCCGATTAGTTTGGTTACTGCCAAGAGCCATTCATTAATAGGCTGTGAATAAACCCCTTTCTTAACATTAGTGACCAGAACTAAGCTTTTCTGGAAGCTTTGCGACTTCTCCATGCCAAAAAACATCATGCCGTTTGACCAGGACGCTTTTACAAGCTGTCTCGGTCGAGTACCTGTGAGAGGTGGTGATGTGGGGCGCCTCGGAGTCGGAGTGGCAGAGGTGGGTGGACACTCGACAGGAAACGCGGCCTCCACCACCAGCTTCACATTCATCCTTCCCAGCGTGCTGTAGGTGTGCGTGGTCACCTCGCGGTGTGTCACGACCTGGTTTCCGTCTCTGAAGTCCCAGATGTAATCCACTGAAGCGGCTGTCTTTAGGTAACCACTGGGGTCGTGAAGCTGGACCTTGAAGACAATCTCCTCTCCACGGATGAAAACACTGGCAGACTTGTTGACTACGGACTTCTGGGAAATGTCGACGGCCAGTGGGATCTTATCTGAGGGCATGCGGGAAGTAGCTATTATTATTTTAAAACCTTTCAGGTTGTGTTTTGTTTGACACTTGAACATGTAAATATGCCTCCACCTGTGACTAAGAAGACGGTGTTATCACTGGTCAAGGGGCTGTACTTCCTGCGCTCACGCTTCCTGTACACCATAACCTCCATGACTTCTCCCCCCAGCGGGATATTAGTGGTATTGATGGTCACACTGGAAGAAGAGCCATCGCATGTTTCGTAGTACTGGCCTAGAAAGCAGAGACGAAACATGGAGGAGGCTCGTACGAAAGGATGTTTGTTGTTCTGCTTGTTGCCGTTTGTCGTATCTGTCTCACCCATTGTGTGCCACACGTAGATGTAACTCTTGCGTCTCCAGTCGTTGCTCTGGGGGAAGGGCTTCCCATCAGGGAACACGTTGCATTTTGTCGGGTCTGTGCACTTCCCGAAGCCATAGTCATCCAACCAAGAAGTCCAGTTATAGACGTAGCCTGAGCGAAGCTGTCCGTTGGCTGTCCAAATGCAAAGAAGGGGATGTCTTGTTAAAAAAAATAATAATTAGATTTGTGGAACTCTACTAATGAGTGACTGTCAGTGTACAATGAGGTAACTGAAATAAGATTTATTCAAAAGGTTAAAACTACCGTGTTCAGTTTGTTGAGCGAATTCAGTCGGTACGCATTTAATGAAATTGACTTTTCATTTTATGAGGAGGCAAACCCTTATTTCTGTGTTTATTTACTCTTATCACATTTGTTTTGTTGTTATTGGTTTAAAAAAAAAAACAGACATCACAGCTTAACAGTTTTCCAGACTGATCATTTTTCTATGTCTCGGAGGTGTGATGTGCCATTTGTGCCCTAGCTTGACTTTCTGGTAGCACCTGAGGCCTCCAGCTCCGTACCGTCCTCGCAGTGCTCGTCCCAGACAAGGTCCCCGTTTGCGTCTTCCTTCTGGCATGGAGGATACTCCAGCTTAGCAGTAAAGGTAATGCATGAGCCATTGAGAGCCGGGCTGTCGCTGGTCAGATGAACCTTCGGTTTGCCTGCAGAGAGGTGCAGGTTACTCTAGGGCCAGAAACGATCTGCAGACGATTTGAAGTTACAGTAGAAAAGACTTGTTCACCTCTGTGATGCATGAGCTCTCTTGGGTTTGAGCTTAATGGAGGGTAGAGGTAATCGTCCCATGGATTGGTGTCAGGCTCCCATCCAGGGATTGCTGGAATTGGAAACGGGAACTTGCCAGCTAATGAATGCTTGTGGGGGAAAACATCACTGTATGCTAGAGAAGGAGAAAAACACAAAGAGAACTGTATGAACAACTCAAGCAAGATTCATCGGCATCACTATCTCAAACCTCCATGTTGTGTCTTGTTGTTTTCTAATGTTCTCCAACAAACAGCTGGATTTAAACTGAATTTGAAAGACACAGAAGAGGACTCTAGTTACTAATCATGTGTCTTCTCAAGTGGATTTTATTTAGGGGCACACAAGTAAAGGAGGCTGGGAACAAATGCATGGTACACAAAACGCTCAATTCTTTTAAAATTGTTCAATCAAATAAAATCCTAAAAAAAATTGTATTGAAGCTCGTGGTTGAAATTTCACATGTTGTTCAAGTGAAATCTTGAATCTCTTTTTGAGAGAGTAAAGGGTAAAATCTTTTTGCTTTCTACAAAGAAGCAAAGTAAAAGCCAAAAGTAATCTTAAAAATATAATATATATA
>NW_006800078.1:1600746-1610341 GCF_000485575.1 Poecilia formosa
GTTTTCGTTAGAGTGGTGATCTTATAACACGAAAAGATCCACACATGACAGCCCCCTCATATGACTGAATTATTAGAAACTTTTTTTTTTCTTCCCCCAGTTTGTCGCTTGGAGCAGGTCGGTGATCTCTCACGCAATCCCTCCCCGCAAAAAGAAGAAGGAAGAGGGTATGATACCCGTCGCCGTCTGTGCGTGCTCGTTTGTCCAACACCATCTGCAACATGTGATTATAATTTCAGCGCAGTCTTCCGCTGTCACAAGGAGGTTAGGAAACGGTGACAAAAAGGGCTTCCGAAGCCCGCTGAACCCTGAATGTCCGCACAGAAGTCAGGAGGAGAGCATTCTGCTCAGTCATGCAACCGAAGCCTTTAATCCGATATAGAAAATAAACAGATCCATATATCATTGAAGATATGTTCAGCGGAATGAGTGAACGCTACAGGATGCTTCTATTGAAATTATTGCTCTTTTGTTGTAACATACCCTTCTAATCCAAATAAAGATGTCAATTAAATAACGCGCGAATCTATTAATGTTATGATACTGAAAATAATTATTCTGATTTTTTTATGTTTTTATTTTTTTACTGACTTCAAATAAATTGCTGGAAGAAAATCTAAACCTTTAAACTGAATCGTCGGACTGTTGTGAAATTGACATTGTTGTACATGGAGTAAGAGGGGTTAGCTCTACGTCATAGTAAGTTTAATGATAAAAAAGCGAAACGTTTGTACTATTTCATCAAATGTGGTGCATTGTGTGATTATAATAACAACAACAACAACAACAACAACAACACAAAAGGAGGTGTCATGTTCTTTTATTCCCTCTGAAATCACTTCAGATTACACTGATTGTGTAAAGAGTTCAGGATTGGCGTGAAAGCATCAGATGAAACAACGACTTTACCATTAAGTGGTTTTGAAATCCAACATTTCCCCCCTTTAATTACATGGATTTAAAACGTGAGAGGCAATGCTGTCGTTGACCAGTAGAGGGCGGAACCCCTGCGCAGCTTCTTCACACGACTTGTCTTTCTACTTTAAAGTTGGAGCCAAATTTAAGCCGTAGCATTACATTTGGTTAAATACACAAGCAAGCAATGACAAGGACATAGAAATAAAATGATCAAAAACAACAAAATGACCTTTTCCATCTTTGGCCTATACGGTTGTTTGTTTGACTTGTCAAATTTTGCTTTCTTGTCTACAGTTTTTACATTTTTACCGAACTGTTCGGTTCAGTCTCCTCATTAGTTAACCGTAATGAGTTATTATCACAGTGCTAACGTGATCAAGTATGGATAACATAGAACAACCTCGGGTCAGCTCCGATCACATCATTTCACAGAAAATTGTTAAAGCTTCATAAACCATTCGCAATTAAACAATGAACCCAACTGACATGATATCTGACGACTTAAAAGAAAATTATGAAGAGGAATAATAATAATAATAATAATAATAATAATAATAATAATAATAATAATAATAATAAAACATTTAATTTATAGTGCACTTTTCATTCATAAAAATCTCAAAGTGCTACATGGTTAATCTAAAAACATAAAATCAACAATCAAAAAGACTGTCAAATAAAAGTGGAGAAGGCTTGTCTAAAGAGAAAAGTTTTCAAGCCAGTTAGTTTTAAAATCGGACAATGATTGCGGGGCTCTCAAATAGTCCGGGAGAGAGTTCCAAAGACGAGGAGCAGCCACAGCAAATGCTCGATCACCCATAGTCCTTAGTCTTCATCGAGGAAGGTGGAGAAGATTGCTGGATTGGGATCTTAAGGGTCTAGAAGTTGAATGTGAAGTAAGGAGGTCCTTCAGGTAATCCGGTGAGGTTCCATGTAGACAGTGATGGGTGATAAGTGCAATTTTATACTGAATCCTATAAGTTACAGGAAGCCAGTGAAATACATGTTTTAAGGATCATCAGATTATAAAAACATATATTAATCTCTTTTTCTGGAAATGTATCATTCGTCATCTGGCATTCTAAATAGCTGGACAGATTTTAAAGAGAGTAAAGATTGGCCTTTGGGTGGTTCCAAAACCAGAAAACATTGGATAAATTGATAAGACGCCATCGTCTTTTTGTGTCACATCTGTCTGAGAAAATGGTTTCAATGAAAATAATCTCTTTTATGTTTTGTCCACAATCCATGGGTAAAAGAAGTCATAAGCTGACTGAGAAGTCTGAGAATATGAGGCCTGTGGAAACTTTGCTCCTTTCTGTGTGTTTTTTTGGCTGCACAGAGAAACATGGGGGGGAAGTTAAATGCAGCTACAGGTGAGGAAACTCAAGGGGGAATCTTTGCTTTTCAAATCCTGAGACTTTTAACACTCCCACAAGAACCAGGATCCTCCTTTCGTGTCCAACGTCATTGTAACGCCTTCGTCTTCCTCTCTAAAACCGTCTCTCTGACTTCTTTCTTGTCGTGTCTCCAGGTGTCCTCTCATTTGGTAATCGTTATCCTCGGCTTCCGATTCAGAGGCGTAATGGGAGGAGTGCTAGCCTCACCTCACTCATTCACACACTGGAACCAACAGAAAGTCCCTAATATCCAGAGCTGCAACATGTTCTTACGGTGCCAAAATGAGCCCTCAGAGCTGCCATGCTTCTCAACACAAAGACAGAGTCAGACCGTTCAGCATTTGATGTTTACATTGACATTCAAATATCATCTGCTCAGTCCTTTTATGATTGTCTGTATTGAAGCCGTATTTCATGGACCACGTACCTGCCAATTAATCAGTACATTCATTGAAGTTGACCAATCCATACAGAGTTGACTCAGTAGACACAACTTCCCAGATCGAATGAGTAAATCAGAGAAATAACCTTATCTTCACAATTTATTGACTGATTTTTATTTCATGTGCAGTGTGAACTAGAATTGGGATCCCAAATCAAATTCTGCTTCAGACTCCATACACAACCTTGGGGTCTCCCCTGACCTAAAAACAACAACAGCAAAACAAAACAAAACAAAACCCAAATGAAATTTGTTGATTATAAAAAGGTCAGAATTTCTATTTTTGATCTATGTGAGCAGCAAAGATCAAAGCCTCCACTGGCCATTTAAAGCTATGGCCAAAGGTTTTGAGTGTGGTCATCTGTTTCCATGACAAGGCTTGGTCCACCCTCCTGCGCACCGTGCACAGTGTGCTCAGTACCACACCTGCCTGCCTTCTTGCCTATCTGCCTTGTATTTACACCTTCCTGGTTGCCTGAAAACCGTTCTGAGTATGCGTCTCGTCTGGATGGGGTGCGTTTGATTCACAGCGCCAGGCGCCTGAGTGTTGGAGAGTGCTGCTCAGTGGGTGCTGCCCAGGCAGTAGGGGAGGTCCTGGTATTCATGGATTCTCACTGTGAATGCCAGAAAGGTTGGCTTGGAACCACTCCTGGAAAGAGTTGAACAGAACAGGTACTGTTCACTTTCATTTTAAAAGAATGATGTGAAGCATCCAATGTTCCAATGCCAGCTCACTAAATTCAATCAAGCTAATCAGAGTTTTTCTTCTGTTTAGGCCGATGTATAACCAGTGATCAAGAACAAATCCAGCTGTGAGCTTTAACTCGACTTCCTCTGCCATTTGACAGAAAAATAAAAGGATAGAAAAGTTTTCAGTTGTCCTTACTCATTAGCAAAGCAGCGGGTTGTGTATCCAAGACTTAGCTCTCATGATTTGGCCATGGTCATCCTTCAGACTGCCTGCAGCGTGCCTCTAATTAGACTGGGTAATTAGGCTGAACTCTCAGGCCTTGAATCTGCAGTAACTTGCATATTTTTTCACCCTGTTTATCCTTTTTTTAAAAATATATATTTTATGTGAGGGTCACTCCCAGATATGTATTTAAAAAACATACGAACAAAATCTTTATATTTGTTGCATTACATTCAGTTACATAAACACACAAAATCCCAAAGCTTTTCTTGATTTTTGTATAGCAGCTTAACATCAACATAGGTTACAGGTACATTTGGATGTAAAAAGTTCATAGTTAATGTCTTAAACAGGACCAGAGTCGTCTCGCCCAAAAAGGATGTCGAATAGATTGGCAGACCTTTCTGTATAATGCCACCTAGTGGCCGGTTAGAGAAGCGTTCCACTGGAGACTCGACTTTCACCGGGAATCAAACCCTCAGCTTCAAGATGCAGACCCACAGCTGGCTGTTCAACCTGCGTGATGAGTTCACAGCTGCTCCAGTTTAAGTGCTCTTTCAAGCTTAGTCTCTCTAGAAACGTTTTCCCATCGACTCTTACCAGTTTCTCTGTCCCTGCTGAAAGTTTAACACGACAGATCCCTGCTTCTTCTATGGTTCTGTCTGTGACAGGAGTCCAGTTTTAGGGGGAGAGGTGGTGGTCATCAACAGACAGTTTTTCCCAAACCGTGGGATCCTACGATCCAGGGATGCTACGGGTGGGGGGTCCGAGCAAACTGAGTTCTCGGTTATCAGGGTAAAAGAAAGATAAAAAAGAAAGAAAAAAAATCCAACAGAAGATGAACGCTGACTTTTTTCCCCCCACAACTTTATTTGCTTCAGATATTTTTCAGTAAGCAAGTTTTCAGGTGTCCTTATAGGAGTATCCTTTGCTTTGCATACAAAAATCTGAAAGAGCTACAGATCTGTTACTGCATCCTATGACTTCAAGTTGTTGAAAGTTTTACAAACAGATGCTATTCAGATTCTTGGATTAAAGTGATTTTTTTTTTAGTTCTAGTTCGGAAGTTCCTGATCCGAATCTGCTACTCGATACAGATCCAGTTCATTTAAGATCGGGCGTCCGCTGATGCTGGTGTCTTCTAATCTTATTCTACAGTGAAGTCGATAGTCACACCATGTATACGCCGGAAAACACGACGACTTTAAAGTGTGATAACACAACCACAGAAATGCTACAATTAGCCAGGCTACTTCTCTGAACCAGAGGAACTACATCCGGGTTGCTGATACCAGGGTGGATGCTTTTATTATTATTATTATTATTATTATTATTATTATTATTATTATTATTATTATTATTATTAATGCCTTCTCAGTTGTCAACAGCAGAGGGAGCCATCGGTCTTTAATTTCGCCAGTGTCGGAAATGCTTACTAGTGTCTTTGTTATTTGCTGTACAAAACAAATCACATTCCCTCATGGAAGAAGTGATATATAATGTTGCTGCGTGATGAAACAGGTTTCTCTCTTATAGTACGGCTCAGAGAGTTAGCTTGAAGTAGTTATTGAGTTGTGAAGAGTGAGAGAGAGGGAAAGAATGAAGAAGGAAGAAAAAAATTATGTTTTTGTAAGATTTGGAGAGAAAAAAGAGAAGAAAATCTGAACTGCTGGCATGAATATGTTGACCTAGTTGCAGCCTCCGTTGCTTTTAGGACCAGCCACTGAGCTCTATCATGCTTTTCTAAAACCATTTAACACTATTTACAGAAAATCTTGGAAATGAATTAGCCGTAAACTGTCTAATGTTTACCTTTCTTTTGAAGGCAAACATTGTTGTCGATTACAATATTACCCTTATTCGGGTAATATGGGTTTGATTTTGAGTTGCCATAAAAAATAAGGCATATTTCTGCTTTCGCTTAGGACGTAATGGTAAAAACAAAATAAAACAAAAAAAGGTTGGCAACAAGATTGTTGTGAAAAACCAATCCAGGTTTCAACAGAGAAGGTAAAAGATGCATTAACTTTCCTTTTTTTTTAAAAAAAAAAGAAAAAAAAGAAGACAAAACGTAGTTTAAAGCCAACATGAGCTGAAGAGCCACTCAGAAAGGAAGAATTCATTACTCAAAAAAAAAAAAAAAATCATAAAATATCCAGTTGAAGTTGTAAGAAAATGGAAATAATTTGAAGCATTCAAAGTGTAAAGTTTCTCCATCTTTAGAAAACTACTGAGTTTATGACAGAATGAATCTTCAGACTGCTCCTCTGAAGTGCTCCCATCACCCCTGACATCACCCTCCTCCTCTGATGTCGGGGCGTGACCTTTTGCCTCCCCTTCACTGTCGTCTCCTCCCGACAGCATCTTCCATCTTTTCTCCATGCCGGGGTGAACGCAGTGATAAACACAGCGAACACCCACAAAATGCTGATGGCTGCCAGGCATGTCATATTATCGCTCCCAGAGAACCGGGTGACTCAGACGGAGATCCATACGCGTAGCTCCACAGAGAGGGAGGCCATCGTAGACTTCCTGCGCCGGCTTCGGCGAACCCTTAGTTTTCTTTTTTCACGCAGTCAATCCTATTTTTTTTTTTTGTTTTTTAATGACTCCTGAGGTGCAGTTAGGTCTTTGTGGACGGGCGTCTGGAGCAGAGCTGACACAAAGCACAGATTAACTGCAGTGAAATGGGATAAAAACTTGACAACCAGCAGCAATTAGGGTCAAACGCAGTTGTCAGTATGTTAAAAAACACACTTTGTGGCTTTTAGGAAACGGTTTGCAAAGCTCTTTGTGAAAAGGAATTTATGATTTATGAACTTTATAAAAGTTGTTTTGAGATACAGAATTGTTTTTACACTGATGATTTTTTTTTTTATTTTGAGAAATAAAAAACATATTTCTAATAAAAGACAATTCCCATAAAGCTTGTCCAATATGTAACCTTAAATATTATTTTAGCAAGCCACTAAAAATAGACTTTAAATTTAGATTTATAGGTCAAGTCGGGGCTGAGACGTCCGTGAGACTAACCCCACTCGGACCATCTGAATTCTTGAAAGCCACGGATCATTAAGACAGAGAAAAAGATGCCGTGAAATCTGATTTTCACATCTCTAAACCCGCCGGCACACAAACACGCGGCACAAAGACATAAAACGACATCCAAAACTTTCTGACAAGGTCTGCTAAGGGAACAAAACACTGCCGAGTGTTCCTTCTCCGTGCATACGTTTCAGCACTGACGTCTCAGCAAGGACGCTTACATCAGCGTTACCTCAGCACAACAGAAGACGACTCTATCCTGAAAGCTCTTTGGGAGGATAATTCTCCAACATTTGTTGCAAAACTACTAGAAACTCTCCTCTGACAGGCAGACAACAAAAGAGGTTATTTAGCTTCTGTCCTGGTGCTTTTCTTTCTTTCTTTCTTTCTTCCTTTCTTTTTTTTTCCCATCTAAGGAAAGAAGCTGCCATTAATCTCCACTTCTGACATGCTTATTGTTCTGCTACCCCCTCCCATCACTTTTGCAGAAGCACCAGTAGGTGCAGACACTCATTTATCAAAACAAAAGTTGTCCTGCAAGGACATTTTCCTACCCCCACCCCTATCCACACTTCTTCTTGCTTTACACCGATGCAAATAGCAGCTGCCGTCTCACTCCGAGCGGGGCAGATAAATGTGAAGCCCTGACACTGAGAGCCTCTCAAGGCCCCGTTGCTTATGGGGGAAACATAACAAGTCGAACGTTAAAGCTGGAAGAGGCTAATTTAAATGTGAGGACCACAGCGGGTTCCTGCATACATGCAGGGAGAGATGAAAGCGTTGCTATTTATTACCGAGAGCAAAGTTCTCTCCTCTGACAAAGCAACTTTGTTTTTTTTGTTTTTTTTTAAACGAAATCTGGGGCGAAGGACAAGTGAAGTGGCTCCTTTCACTGGAATCAAGTGCTCATTTGAATGGAAGAAAAAAATGTGCGGCTGTGCCCCTGAAAAAAAAAAAAGAAAAAAGCGTGTGCTCGGGTGGGAGGGCTGGACAGGGGGAGGGATTGTTGGTGTATTCAGGTCAGGGCCGCCGCAAAATAACGCGAAGCGAGAGGATTGAAGTGAATGCTCAGGTGTTAAAAAGAATTCCTTCGGTGGAGATTTTCCCCACAATCAAGGGAGAAAAAGAAAAAAAGAAGAAGAACGAGGAAGGCTATAAAGCAGCAAACCAGGTGGGCTTCAGTTGGGCTAATGACAGATAAAGTGGGAAAAGTGGTGAATTAAAGATGAGTTTGCTGGCAGGTGGATAAAACGACGTGTAAGCAGCGAGAGGATGGGATTGTCTGTACGCCATTAAATATGAATGGGTCTCGTGACCCCAGGCGAAATGACAACATTCCCGCAGATGTGCAGCTAAATGCACAAGTAATCGTTCTCAGCGCAAAAAAAAAACATCCAGATCATCTTGGGGCAGAGCGCTCCGCGAACTCTGACCTCTGTTTCCCATTAAGGCTTTTGTACATGACTGAGAAAAACAGCTTCCACCACGTCACACACTGACATGAATTGCAGATGGAGTACATGTTAGACCGTGCAACAAACCATTACGCTCACACTTCAGAATGTAGAACAAAAACCACCGCCATGCTTTTATGGTCTTTTTTTTTTATTTAGCATTAACATTAATAGATAACTCCAAAACTTTTGTTTTGTTTGTTTTTTGGCATTTATTTATTTTTATTTTTTTTATGATTTTCAGGGTAGGGAGCTGGAATCATGGTCAAGCAGGTCCTGAAGAAGCAAAACAACCACAGACCACCATACTGCCTCCACCATGTTTGATTGTTGGTATTTTTAATGGTCTTTTTCCAAAATGCTACGTTATGATGGGTCACAAACCTTCTTTGGAGCCACTTTCAAAAATCATGAAGATGTTTTTTTTTTTTTGTTAATCTGAGCACTTTGTGTTATTTTGGTCTGCAAAGGTTTTGACCTTGTCACTCCCCCATGGATGACCCCTACCCCAACTTTTTTTCATTTTTATTGACTGAGGAAAGTGAGATGCTAAGTGCTTTTGGCTCTTGTTGTTGGGATATTTTGGATGAGGTAACGATGCTTTCTTGAATCTTCATTTTAGATTGACCACATCTAGGAAGGTTCACTGGTGTTCTATGTTTTTGCAGATCCTGGCTCCCTCGTTACCCATAAAGCCTTTGAGATGGCTTTTACAACTCTTTATTAAATTTGTTTTATCCGTTCTTAAATTTCTTTAGATTAGGGGACTTCTTGAGATCTTTCAGTCTACTTCATGTTGCCAGGCAGGTTTAATTGACGTTGTTTTGATAACTTCATAAATTATCATTTGAAAACCAATGTAGATTTTTTGATGACCTGAAACATTCAAATGGAAAAAAAAAAAAATCAGAGGTATAAGGCTTTCTCACGTTGCTGTAAGTTGTGCAATGGACAAAATCTGTTAATATTTTAGAAATATTTCCTATTTACTTAATTACCTCTCCAGTAGAACGTGCTAGCTATAAAACAGCTGCTAGCCCAACTCTCCATCTGTTCAATGTCTCCCCCAAAGCCCTTTTGTGAACTCAAAACAAGAAATCCATCTCATAACAGTCATGTTTGTTTTGTTTTTTTTAATAGCATATGTGTTTATCTGATAAATATTTAAAAAAAGGGAAAAGGTTGTTACAGTACATTCCATTTGCAGAGAAGCAGAGTCAAAGCTACAGGAGTTGAGATGACGAGAGCAGACCTGCTGGACAAAACTTATGACCTTAATCCTGGTTTAACGTCGCATCAGCGAACAGCCCTGCCACAACTTCCTTCGCGGGTTGCATTGTTTATGGCCGTTGTGCACGTCTGAATTCTCTAAAGTAGAAAAAAATACATTTTTAGTATGGATACATTCATATATATATATATA
>NW_006800078.1:1610375-1616322 GCF_000485575.1 Poecilia formosa
TATATATATATATTTTTTTTTTTTTTAAAGTGTCTTTATTTCCCTATTGTGCTTTATGAGGGAATATTGCCTTCACCCCGACAGGTGAGTGAACTGAAAATCTCAGAGCTGCTAACCCAGGGCGCCAATCAGTGGGGAATGCATTACGGTGTGGCTCGTGAACCAATTGGAGAGCGTTTTGCTGCAGGCCACTTTACAACAGGGGTGACTACCTTGTGCCCCAAAATAACCCTTGTTCAAACAGAGCTGACTTGTGCTAAATATGCATCAGTAAATGCCAGGTTTAGCGATTAAAATACCAAACCGTGTTTCCTTTAAATAGAAGGGGTAAATGGCAAGCTGGATCTCCATGGGGCGACATGCAGCATGTTAATGTGTGTCTACAGGCACTACTCAAAAGGTTTGGAAAGGCATGCAGAGAGAAATAGGGGCAGGAGGGCGGAGGGGGGGTGGGCATGTGGAAAAGCGAGACAAAAGTAGGGGGAGGCAAAGAGTCCCTGTGCTCGGTGTGGCAGACCACAGCAGGGGTTGTTCTGCCCAAGGCGTAGCACGAGTCCCTCGCCACCACCAGCACCGTTCCAACAGACACTTTCCTTCATCCTTTTACCCCCTTCCTCGCCTCGGGCAGGTGGGTAAAGAGCACGAGACGCCCCGTCTCTCGTTTCACAGTGTCCCCTTTTCCAAATTCAACCAGTCACGCATTGTTCTGCTGCAGCCAGAGCATCCGACGAGGGTTGAGTGAGCAAGGAAAGAAGGGTTAACAGGCAGAAGAAGAGGGGAAAAGCAGAGAGCACAGACCACTGCTCTCTTCTTCGATGTTGACGTCTCGACCTCCATTACGGCAGAGTCCAGTCCGAGGAGCCTCACGGTGTGGGACTAAAGATCGACCTCGTCCACCGTAAAACTCCAAAGCCGACTCAGATCTCTACATGCCACTTAAGAGCACTACGTTTTAGTTGTTTATAAAGCTATACACCAAAACATTTTCTGTCCTCATGCAATTGGATTTTTTAAGAGCTTCCAAAACAAAAAAGAATTGCTTGTTGCATTACTCTACCGCAGATGCCTTCGAGACCGCAGCTAAACAGTCGTCTATTTAAGTTCAGGAATATCCCAAAAACAAAAAATAAAAAAAGCGTCCTGGAAATTGTCCTGCAGAGTCCAGGAGAGTTCTAAAGGAGATCTGCTACAAAACCCTCCTAGCTCTGGCTTGGGTAGAGTCTTACGGGTCCGGTTTGAGGAGAGCATCCGGGGCTCTTGTGAGGGTCCTCAGCCCCCCCGTCCTGCGGAGGCGAACTGTGCACTCTTAACCTGATAGAACTAGAAGGCAGCGGAGGCTCCGGGACGACGGAGAGCGGCGGCCGTGGCGGCGGTTGCCGAGACGATAAATCTGGAGTTAAAGGGGGAGTTGACTTGGGTATAATAGCTGGACAAACCAACTGCAGGCTCTGGGGTCTGTGCGTCAGAGAGTCCGCGTAGCACATGGCGGCGTGCTGCTGGGAGACGGTGAGGGATGAGCAGGGCAGAGGCACGGGCGAGTCTGTCCAGATGGGGGCGGCTTTGGACGGTGAGTGGCAGGGCTGAGGAGGGGACGGGCAGTGCAGGTACGTGTGGTGGGCTGGCGAGTAGTGAGTGGGGCAGATTATTGCAGGTTGGGGCACCGACGGCGTGAGAGACTCCATCAGCGTGGCCATTCTCTTCATGACCTGCCCGAGGTCTGCGACTTCCCTCCGCAGGGTGCTGACCTGCAGACGAAAACAGAGACGATATCTGAAATTAAATATTATGATGAATATTTGGGCTAAAATTTGTTGTTTTTTTTTCTTATTGTTTTTATCTTGGTGCTTTAGCACACACTGTACTGGCATTTTCTCCCAGCAAGCCTGCTGTTCCAAGAAGGCACATAGTATTTTACATAATAATCTCCATAATAAGGTAGTAAAGTAAGACCTGCCAGAGCTACAGACGTCTCATGGTTTTGTGACATTACAATCATTTCTTTGCTGTTTCAGCCCAAATAAGAAGCCTTTTTTACAACCAGTCGAAAACAAACACGGGATATGGAAAGCTGCTTTTCTTTTCTTTTTCTTTTACGTTTATCATTATTTCTGTTATATTTACATGTTTTAACTTTGTATGGAAGTCTTTGTTGGTTCCGCGCAAAAGATTTTTGGGACCGAATCATGTAATGGGAAGCAATCTCACCTCGATCTTTGCCATTTCTTCCCTTTACATCATAGCTTCAGCTGAAGCTTATGCAAACTGAAATCTCCTGCAGCCGATTCTCATTAAAAGCAGTCAAAACGCAGGGCGACACTGTCAAACACTACAAGACAGACAGTTTGCCAATCACGATTTGTCATATGCAGCCCAGATCCCACTAGCATGCATCTCTGAACTATATATATTTGTTCATAGAATGTGTTCCTGTCACACGTTAAACAGCGAAACATGAACCGTCGATCGCAGGTGTCTGAGGATATTCAATCGAGGGGGGAAGGAGGCGACAAACCCAGAGACAAACACAACTGCCTGATTGCATCCTGCAATCAAGACAAGTTACTTTTCTAGCAGTTATTTAAACAAAATCAAGAGGATTTATAAGGAGATTTGACAGGCAGGGATGAAAGGAAAGTAGACGCAGTTGTTGGAACACAGACGGGAGTGTAGCCATACATGCATGAGTGACAGACAGAACAAAAACGATTCCTCCGCTAAGCTGGTAAAACACCAACAAACCCATTTGTGTTTCATTTGCTTGTGTTTCATCGATTTCACATTTTACTACGTTCGGCAGGGTTGGAGAGAGTTAGGTTGAAAAATTTAGAAGTTCCTAAATTTAGAAGTTATCCAGGAGATCCTGCTCCTGGATAACGCTTGTGGTTTTTTTTTTGTTTTTTTTTGTCCTTTTCACTTCAGCTGATTGTTATATACTTTTATAAGGAAGATTATGGGTGACTTGTCATTAAAAAGGAGTTCACAGGTAGGTGAAAAGAGTTATGCACAGGCAGCCAAGTGGACATTAGGGTGTGCTAGCTAGGAGACTTGCTAAAATGCAAGTTTTTGTGTGTAAGGGGCACTAGAATGAACCTTTGAAGGTGTAAGGAGGATCATTAATAGTGAGCTACGAGGAAAAGCCACATAGCTAACTACTAAAAGCAACAGCAAACTGACTGAGAAAAAACAACAACAAAAAAACCCCAGAAAGGACCCAAGAATCTGTCGAACTGTCACCCCTCTGGTGTTTTTGCGAGTAAAACCGAGTTGCTGTAATTGTCCATTACACTGATGGCGGCTGGTAATTAGCTGCTATCTGCACGTGGCCTGTCCACAGAGGGCATGGCTGTGAAGCCCAGCCAATGTGCCATCTGTTTCTGCCAGTCACGGCGCTCATGACCATTCATCTGGGCAATGACGCTCATCATTACAACTGGAGGCACATCAGCTCTCAGCACGGCACGCAGCTCCACATGGGAAGCGCTGCCACCGCCGTGTGAATATGTCAAGAGGCGATCAGGCAAAGCGCGAGCAACTATATTATGATTGCAGCCTCGACCGAATCCGGCTGGGCACTCCGATTCTCTGTTTGAGTTTAAAGGAGAGACGTCAGACATGCTATGCATGATAGACTTGCAAATAAAGACATATAGTGTAATTAGTTAAACAAACAGTGGTATTTTGCTACCGAAATTTTAACAGACAAAAACATTCAGTCCTCCTTTTTTTTTTTTTTTTTGACAGGCTTGCTCTAACTTCTCCTCGTGTGGTTTGGGAGCAGCCTGGGTCGAAACCGCGGCTCTGACAAAAATAGAAAAGCAGAGAGTGGCAGGACGGTCCAATCTGACACGCTGTCAACATGATTCCTGGTCTCCCACATTGGAGACAGCCGTCAGTGGTTTTTGGTCAGGGAGAAAACGACAGCAGACCACAACGAACCCGCAGTCACATTTACATTGTAAAAGCAATATAGAAGTCCTAATTGCCCTGAAATTATAACTTCTTGATCACAAGTCTGATCGTATATAACAGTCAATATGGATTCAGGAGGTTAAAGGATTCTCCATATTAATAATGCTACTGGATGTTACCTCTGGTCACCCATTTTGATAACTGTGGTTATTACAGCCACAATTCAACCACACGTGTCCTAAGGTTCAAGTTAGGGTTGCCACCTTTCAGAAATCAAAATAAGGGACGCCCACCACGCCGCGTATTGCCCGATTCTCGTGGGGTGGGACGTCTCATCCGCTGCAGTGACAGACAATATTTTATGGCAGTGTTTCTTGTCTTTAAAAAGTGATCCATAGAGCAATCGTTCATGCATAGAGGTCGCTTAGAGTAACCCAGAACTGTACTCCAATCAGAGTAGTATGCTTTGAATATGCTTAATTAAGCAAGTGTAAAAAGTATTTGGTAAACCACTGAGTACCTGATCATAACACCTAATTTAATATTCAAAATGTTTCCTCAGACAACTAAAAGTATAAAAGTTATGTGAACATTCAGATAATTTACAGAGTGTTACCAAAATATTTATATAAATAAGGAGTTAGATTTGGAGGCTGGTTCTAGACCAGATTTACCACAGAGGCCAGGTTAGTCAGTGTTTTTTCATGGCAACACTTGAAAAAGAATAGTAATTTAGAAAAAAAAAAAAAACAGAGCAATATTTCATCATTTGATATAACAATGACCCAAAGAGCCACTTGTGTCTCCAGAGATTCAGTTTGCAGATCCCTGGCAGATGGAAAGTGTGATCCTATCTCCATACAGCAGCTAAAAGTTCAGCACTACAATTTTTTATTCATTGTTAAAGTAATATTGTAAAGGTTAAAAAAATCTACCACTGAGCATTAACATAAGACATTTATTAAGTATAACTTCTTTGGATCACCGTTGGCCCCGGTCTAGAACCGCCCCTGGGCTGCAGGTTTGTGTCTGGTGCATTAACACCACTGAACAATGAATTCATAAAATATACAAACATTTCAAAAGAAAACATACAGAAAGCACTTTTTTTTTAATTGCCTGTATTCATCCTCACAAACATTATTCAGCATGGGATTTGCGTTTTCCTTCTCACGTCTGTCTGTATGTTTACGAGAGGTTTTGGTTCTAAGGACGGTTCTAAGGACGGTGGAGAATCGGGTCGAGGACGTTTTACTGCCACTGCCAGTATCGCAGGTCCCATCGACCTCCCAGCCAGGCTCAGGAGGTCGGCTGGGAGGTCAACAGGACCTGTGACACTAGCAGTGGAGCAAGTACCTGCCGGCGGCAGAGCAGGAACCGGGAGGCCGATGGGACCCACAACGAGGCTCCAGAGGCCGACGGGACACGCAACGAAACTCTGGAGGTCAGCAGAGACCAAAGGGACTCGACACGAAGCCCTGGAGGCAGGGGCGGATCTACTGGGATGGCAGTTGCCACCACAAATGAGACCCTTGCCACCCCTGTTGCCACCCCAGCTGGCTACTATGAATTCAATAAATAGCTATGTCAAATCAGACATTAAGCGCATGAAACTCTTTTTTCCGATAACATTGAATGCAACACAACGTAACCTGACACCTACCGCTAAGTAGCCGCAAGTGCGAGAGAAGGACAGAGCGCGAGGCAGCAGCATTGATGGATATATGTTACTGGACTCGATATTACATGACTTATCGTGCGCCACACACGCGCCATTGCTGTCCATTGAGTCAGGAATATCGATGGTCAGGAAAATACTACAATCACGCAAAGAATCTGAAAAGGGACGCAATGTTTAGTGGTTAATTCATCCTTATGACAGCCATAGATAACAAGGTTCACTGGTTTCAGATTTAACAGGTGAGGGAAAGAAAAGTTTTAATTTAAAGAAAACATTGAGAAAGTGAGCAGTGAGTCAGTTATGCTAGCCTAACTGTTGCCAGCCTGCTATTGACTTTGGTAACCTTAGCATGTGCTG
>NW_006800078.1:1616332-1619037 GCF_000485575.1 Poecilia formosa
TTTGATTGATTGTGGAATTTCATTCCAGAATTAGTGCTGAAATCTAGTCCCTAAGTCGTCACCAACTAACACCAATATGGTGAAATATGGTGAATTCCCAGTTAGTCATGTCAAATCAGACATTAAGAGCATGAAACTCTTTTTCCCGATAACATTGAATGCAACACAACGTAACCTGACACCTACCGCTAAGTAGCCGCAAGTGCGAGAGAAGGACAGAGCGCGAGGCAGCAGCATTGACGGATATATGTTACTGGACTCGATATTACATGACTTATCGTGCGCCACACACGCGCCATTGCTGTCCATTGAGTCAGGAATATCGATGGTCAGGGAAATACTACAGCCATGCAAAGAATCTGAAAAGGGACGCAATGTTTAGTGGTTAATTCATCCTTATGACAGCCATAGATAACAAGGTTCAAGGGTTTCAGATTTAACAGGTGAAGGAAAGAAACGTTTTAATTTAAAGAAAACATTGAGAAAGTGAGCAGTGAGTCAGTTATACTAGCCTAACTGTTGCTAGCCTGCTATTGACTTTGGTAACCTTAGCATGTGCTGCGCAGTTTGGTGTGTTTTGGTTCCGTTAGCACTAAAAGAGGACAACCCGCACACCAAGTCATCAGTAGAGCAGGTGTTTAAATCAGACTGGATGTTCTGTTTTGGTGTTTTTGCTACTTTTTTGTGAGTGGGAAATGTTTTTGGTGTTGATTCCCCAGATCGATAATCTCTGCTTTATCTGCTCATTGAGCTGTTGTCTGACCGTTTCCATGGCAACGGGTCCGCGTGTAGGGTAATGTCGACACACACACAGAGCGAGAAAAAGCAGAACAGAAGTGGTTTTATTGGGACCTGCCGTTAGCATTACATAGGGAAGAGCAGTGACTGTGTTATGCCCCACGCTGGAAGTTGGAAATGTCTTAATTAGTTTAAAAAAGTTCTATAGTATTAATTTCTCTGTATTTTATTTTGAAGGAGAATTTTGAGATAGCAGTGCATTGTGGGTAACAGAGGCAGTTGCAGTTTGGAATACCTGTCCGCAGATAGAAAGCCTGCCTGTTAATGTATAAACTTCACCTCCTGTGTTGTCAATCTTTTCTTACACCTCCGAAAACAATGGCTGTAAGTTCAATCTGTGTTCTGTTTGGTGTTATATATTTTGTTAGTTTATTTTGAGATTGTTTTCCCAAATGTGTTTATTCTAGAAAAGCCATATCCTGATAGTTTTCATTTACATAGCAACGGTTGCTACGTGACTGTTTCTTAACTGCAGCTAAGGTTAATTCTATTCTGACACTAGAAGTTTATTCTATGTATTTAGAGCTGANCTGTCTGAGAGATCTTCAACACCTCAATGTTACTGTCACCTGTCCTCTCCCACTTAAAGACCACCACTATTGTCCCTGTCCCTAAAAGCTCCACAGTGACAGGCCTGATTGACTGCCGACCCATAGCCCTAACATCAGTAGTCCCCACTAATATTTAAATATGCTGATCCATGGATCAATTCAATTTAAAAATACTTAAAAAAAAATAAATTTCTTTGTAAATGTAGCTATGATAGCTGTTTGAATTAGGTTTCTAGTAAAAAAGCGTGAAAATCTGTTCAGTTGTAATTAATTAAATGCGCTGTCACTTCTTTGTGCCTCAAACGTACAACGTTGAGTGGAACTGGCGACCACTGCAAGATGGCAGCCCTACGTCACGTTTGCAACAGCAGGCAAGAGCAGTCCATGAGGCATCTATTCTTTTGTTATGTCTATGGCTCAACCTCTCACGTCTAGCTAAGCAAGGGTGGTGGAACCAACTAACTTTCTCACTTTTTAGTTGCCTAGCAACTCACTCACTCTTTGGTTACCTAGCAACAGCCTGTTGAGTCACTTGCGCAGCAGCAATTTCTGGTTTTGCTTCATTCCTCATAATTGCTTAGAAATATAAAAAATAATTTAAAAAACATTGTGGTGTGAAAACTATGGATAAAACAGTTAAGTATTCCAAATATTTAAAACAGAAAAACAAATAAAAAAGTATTGATACAGACTGATTGATATAAGACGCTTATTTCATGATATTGTAACATTGTTCAGCCTTACCATAATTAGACTATTTCTGTGTTTAAAATCCATTTTAATTAGTTACTATTTAGGATTACATTCTACGAAATTGAGTTTGATTAGTTTGAATTTAATTACTGAAATGAAATGTTATCATTAAAGAAATCTATATGAGTTATAACAACATTTAATTTCCCTTTGGGATCAGTAAAGTTGAATTTGTATCATTTGAATTTTACCAAGTATTCTATTTGTCCAGTTTCTAGTGAAAATATCTTAGCACACTTAAAATGAGACAAAACTGATTAATAAGAAACTTTTGAGCAAGATACAGAATTTTTTTTAAAAATAAATAATTCCTTAATATTGATTAAAACAACTACTAGTTCCACTGGTGGAATGTTTCATTTATAATATGAAATGTTATGTGAAATAATCTGATGTAAGAAATTAAACACTGGCAGTGGAGCAAGTACCTGCCGGCGGCAGAGGAGGAACAGGGAGGCCGATGGGACACGCAACAAAACCCTGGAGGTCGGCCGTGAGACCATATGTTGAGACCTATGGGACTCGACACGACGCCCTGGAGGGAAGGGCGGATCTGCTGGGGTGGCAACTGAGACCCTTGCCACCCCTGTTGCCACCCCAGCA
>NW_006800079.1:0-151409 GCF_000485575.1 Poecilia formosa
ACGACAACGTATGGGCAGATGGTTTTCAGTGCTTTTCACAATTATATATGATATGGTGCCTTCAAAATCAGAACCACATCTGTCAATACTTTTTAGGAGTGTTTCCCATTTTTTAGCATTAGGTCTGTGGTCAGTATCTTGGCTTGTGTTATAAATTTTGAGACTGAATTTTCAATAGCTCAGTAAAAAGGGATTGCACATTTCCAAGTTTTAAAACTGATTCTCAATTGGATTTGCACTTTGACTGGACCACTCTTTGAAACACTTGAAAAGGATTTGCTGTAAACTCTCGTGTCCCTGGTTTTATACTTAAGGTTTCTTACTGAAGGGTGAGCCTCTGATTTGGTTGCACGTTTTTTTTTTTGCAGCCTCTTATACATTTCTTCCAGGATTGTCTCGTGTTTGGCTCCATTCATCTTCCTGTGCAGCACACTCGGTCTATAACTCATACATATTTGGTGTAAGGAGAGACACACAAGTTCAAGTTTTCAAGGGCATAGTTTTCAGACAATGTCATCAGCATATCTACTGTCTGCCACAGACAAATAAAATATGTACATTTTATAATTAAGATGTGGCAGTGAGATATTTAACTGAATTCTAACCATTGTATAACATAAGAAGTACCCATAAATTATATTAATAAATTATGGCAAAAACTAACCATTACCTGCATACTGATATGCAAAGAATCCTATAGGACCTGTTTTTAAATGGATACAAGCCAACCAATAAATTATTGATTGATGTTGGGTAATTGTTATGTTAATGGGCGAAGGTAGTTTATCAGATACAGTATCACTAATTTCTTACTTTAAGACCTGTGAGTAGTCCAAGCACCTTTTTTCTGTGCTTCCTCCTTCCCCCATATGCACACACAGTCTTGCTCTCTGTCTCTCTCCCCCCCTCTCTCTGTGCTGAGCACATCAGTATCTTGCCCAAGGACACATCCTCATGCACAGCGAGAAGTCAGAGATCAAACCACTGACCTTTTAATCAGTGGACCATCGCTCCGTCTCCTGGGACACACCCACCAAAGGCATGAATCCTGACTGTAACCTGAAATTGCAGGCTGTATTTTGAACCTTGAATGGTCGGAGAACATCCTCTCCGGTGCACTTGCAATCTGTTGTCTGGTTCAGCAGTTAAGCATATCTTAGGCAATGGCTGCTGCTGGTGGAGATATGATATAGTGGAGGATTCTGGCCCGTTGACTTTAGATCACATTGTAAAAGTGTGGCAAGGTGTACATTCTGCTCCTTCGACCTTATTTTATGGCTGTATGCTGATAATGCGTTACACTGAAGCTTGAGACATTTAGCTGGACAAAAGTACATAGTTTCATCACTTATAACTAGTAAATATTGCTGAAACAGGCACATTAGCATTAGAAAATCATTTCCAGAGCAATACAGGGGCTACATTTCCTTCTGGTGTTGAATAAATCTGCCTTTTCCCAATATTCCTGCTTTCTTTTAGCAGAAAGCATTTTCCTAGAGTAAGTTTTTTTTTTTTTTTAATACATAATATATTTTTTACCCTGTCAGTCAAGTGAGCATATATTTGATTACAGCTCAGACAATCACCTTGCCTTGAGCCATTTGAAAGGTGTAATAGGCATCCAGTGATGTTAAACAAGGTTGACAGAAATCTCTTTGGGAAAAAGGGGAGGGTGAGTCGACCAGCCACATCATTCAGCGTGTTTTGTAATAGAACACTACAGTTCATACGCTCACAAAATAACAGGGCACAAAACTAATATTCTGTCCTGCTCATAAAATGAGAAAACAATTTGGGTTTCTTTATAAATGGAAAAAGATGGATAATTGCCAACACATTATTTGGGATGAAATTAAAATGCCACCACATTTCTTGTCAAAGTGAAGTCAGTCTTATGAAGTGCCACCTATACCTAAATGAATAATATTTGGTTCATTACTTCTTTGTTGTAATAATCTTGTATGTCTTTCAAAAGTCTGTTTATTTATTTTTATTATTTTGTAAGGAAAATACATTAGTAGGTTGAGCAGCACAGTTGAGTACGTGGGTTGCATCCATGAAAAAAAAAAAAATCAAGTCTAACTGCAATCAGATTAAGAAAAAGAAAATTAAGATTTTAGTCTGCAAACTACAATTTTAATCATGTATTCAAATTATGTTTTGTTCCAGTGATTGAATAAAATAAGAACCAAGTACAGTCAATTGCAAGTAGTTGTTTGAAAGTGATTTGTCGTTCTTATTCAAAAATAATGAATGCCTAAAAATGTTGGTTGCCAGGTGTAGTTTGTGTGTCGCTGCTCTTGAGTGAGATCCAACAAGCCCAGTTTTCATATTATGTCGTTTTCTCCTGCTGATTTTCACCTGTTTTGAAATATGTTTGTTGAAACATCGAGAACTTCCTCTAGTCTCCAGTGGTCTATCCAGGATAAATTTAATCCAATTTTGTTTGTCCCTCAAAAATCTTTTTAAACACATTTAGTGAATATAGCATTCTTCTTTCATATACGATGTCACTTCACATACTAGAAAAATAAGTCAAATAATAATAGAAAATGTGAAAAGGCCTGAAAACATATTGTAGTAATTGTAATGCTGAAAGTATTAATATATTGTTTTGTGTCGATGCAACAACTATACAACAAAGAAGATTTTGGATGATTACGTTTTATTTTAAAAAGTTGTGGACTGGTTTGATGCAAACCTACAAAGTTAGTGTGCATTCACACCAGCCCTGATTGGTCCACTTGAATCAAACTGTGGTTCTGTTGCCTACAAACTAGCTCATTTGGGGAGGTTTGAATGCATAATTGGACTCTAATGTGGACCAAAAAGCGACATCTGGTCCTGCCTAAAATCCTAGGTCTCACTCTGGTGTGGTACATATGTAAGCTTGGCACATATATATGTGAATGCCAAGTATGCAAGAGACTTCTGGAAAAGCAGGAAGCAGAATATAGTGCAGGGCTTTCTGGGTAAACAACCAAAACAAATGCAAGAATTTAGCGCTAGTAGGACAAATGGCTCATGGTGTTTTAAAAAAGAGACATTTTACACTGACAACACTCCATTTTCGCTTACATTTTGTGATGAAGGAAGTTGAGCTCAAGTCTTCCGCAGAGGTTTTCATGTTGTTTCCTTCAGTGATTCCTGGTGCAATGCCCCCACAGGCGTTGGGGTAAATACATTTTGCAAAGGGTTTGTTTGACGGTGTGAAAGCAAATCACACCAGCTGAAAATGTAACAAATGTGACAATTTTGGTTTCCAATAAACCAAGCTGTAAAAACACTCTGGGTTGCACTATTTAGGGAGGTCAGGGAAAATGGCCTGAATACATATACAAACTTTGCCACACAGATTTTCAGATTTTTTTCCACAATCATGTGCTACTCTGTGTTAGTCTCTTCAATAAAATACATTACAAGTCAAAGCTGTGAAGGTGGAATTTAAAAACAAAGTAACAAAGACATCTGCCTCAACACAAGTTCAAGTCCGTCTATTTCACTCAAAGGTTTCACAAGCAGCCTTTTGTTGAGGGCCCCATTATCTGTGCAGCTGTAATGTTAAGCAGGGATGAATCACAGCTTCAAAAGCACAATGTTTAACCCTCATTTTCTTAAATTAAAGGCTTTTTCAATGCACAGCCCAGAATTGCCAGAATGACAGGAACAAAGTGTACCTTTAGTGTCCCGGGTGCAGCAGAGAGGGAGGAACATGTTGCTTTTTCTCTTTGCTCTTGCAACCAGTTCTGCTCTTTTTACTGCACAATATCAAATCATGTTTCTTTTTTTTTCTGATCTAGGTGGTATAGAAAAATGCATGGCTTCAATTTGATTTAAAAAATATATATTTAAGATGAATAAAAAGCTTCTCAAAATAATTTGACAATTTAATTTGACAGTTCATATGGCCAGCGATGCAAATTAAGAAAGATATCACATATAATTTGATATTTCTTTTCAAAACTGTAAGATTTAAGAATATTGCCAACACAGGGAAGGGTCATAATTCTTGTTTTAGCTTTTGTGAAAGATGTTGGAGCTGAAAAATAGAATCGGTTAATATTTTTTCTCATTACAAGAAAAGACTAGAACGCCTTTTCCAACAATAAAGCCAGAAATTACAACCACATTTTGGTGCTGCTTCATATCAACTAATGGCACAGAAAGGCCAACAGTTCTAAGCTTCAGACCTAAAACTAAATGTGTATGTACTGTCAGGGTGTGCAGACACAGGTTCCTGTATTTGAGTGAAACTAAAAAAAGGAATCAATCTAATATTTTGTTCTCGGTGAACCAGACAGACGGCAGGAGCACACAGAGAGCAGGTGCAGGTAAAACGTTCCCATACATCATACTATAATATTTCCCTTCCAACATGCATCACAGTTTGATGTATTTTTCCTTTCTGAATTAAGGTTTCTGAGACATCCCCAACCCCCCGAGCTAATAGATGAGGCTCAGGTTTTTATCTGGCCTAGATTATCTCCTCATGAGAAAATATGGTTGTTATCAGACTATTGTTTGCCTTGGACTGTTGCAGCCTCATTGGACAATAAAGTCTAAAGAACATCTTTTCTAAGAAATGGAGGAAGGAACACTTTAAACTTTTAAGAAGGTTTAAAATGTGAAATACAGAAAATGGAGGATCAGTTGGCAAACAAAAAGCCTCAAATATGGATAATTCCTGCAAGTTGTTTCCTTAAAGGTAATTATCATCTATAAAATTCAGTTTTTTGCAAACAGCTGTGAGTTTACTGTGAATACAAAAATGTACTGTTTGAAAACAAAACATTGTAAAAAGCCAGAGCAACTTTCAGGAAACGGCATTCTCTCAACACAGCTATGGTGTACCTCCATATGAAAATTTGTTACAATTTACATGTGAAGTGCTTTAATCAGTAAAGCTGATTTTGTCTTTTCTTCTTTTTTTTTTGTGGAAGTGCTGAAACAGGCTTCTGTCATTTCTTAAGCGAATATTACAACATAATAGTCCTTGACTCTTTGGTGCCGTCAGACTGGGCCGACCAGGGGTGGACTGCTACTGTCAACATGAGAGCGGAGCAGCTGTTCTTCAACTTCAGTTCCTCATCAATGAGGTAAGCCTGAATCTGTGAGAATGTATTCAAAAATTTATGATTTTTAGTCATTTTTTCTTACAAACATATGATACAAGCCGTGAGTCCTATTTGTCTTATCCATAAACCTCAAGGTGTGTGTGGACAGTATTCATTTTGTTGGCACACAAACGTGAGCAGAATACTTCAGGTGGGTTTGGTGTGAAACCTTATTAGAGAGCCTGAAAAAAGCATAATTTAGAAAAATGCTTCATTTGAAAGGAAATGTTGGTAATATTCGTTGATGAATAATAGCAATCCCTTTCACCACTGAGTTTCTGTTTTGCACAGCACTAGCATGAGTTTTTTTTTTGTTGTTTTTTTTCTTTTTACCATGCTGCATGAACAGATTCAAAATTTTGAATGTGACGCATCAGGTTCTTCAGTTGCCATTGAGTCTTTGGAGCCATAGTTTGACAGACGTATCTGGAATGTAAAATAAAAACGTCCTTGCTCTAAGCCAAGTTTATGCAGACGACATTTTAAGTGATAATTCATGAAACTGTTCTACAGATGAGCTGGTGTGGGATGATACATTCTACTGAGCTTGGTTTTGTTTTTGCAAAGCGCTGTTGCAATGTTATGAATGATGATGCGTTTTTCTTACAACTTATTTTCTTTTCTAGAAAAGGGCGTGGTGTACTAGCAGTAGATTCTTTAAATCCTTTAAGTTTAATGTTTCTTGGTTGTCCATCAGGCCACCACCTAAAACTTGTTGTGCTCCCCAGGAAACACCTGAACCATTTTTGCTTTGTTATCCAACTAAAAGTGTTTAAACACCACATGCATCAGTAGACAGTCATCCTGCCGTCGGTTCATAGCTGTTCTTCCATTTGGACCACTTTTGATGAACCTCATCCACTGCAGACTGGGAACACCACTTAAACACTGATGTTATAGAACGACTCTGATTCGTTCTTCTTCCAATCACAGTTTTGTACTCAAGCGTATATCCACCCCAGCAGGAGCAGGAATAAAGAGATAAATAGTGTTACTCACTTGCCTTGTGGGTAGTCACATTGTTATGCCAGATCTGTGTACAATGAACTAGCCTTCAAAAGAATCATATTGACAAACATTTGCTCAAAAGCAGAACAATCTGCCGTAAGCTCGTTAAGGACAATTCTTGTTCAGTAACAATCAGATTCTGGTTTGTACGTAAAATGTATCTCTATTTTTTTCTGCTTTTTCATTCTGCTGTAATCTTCACCCTTTCTTTATAGAGGGTATATTTTGCCTTCTCCTTCATCACTCACTGGCCTGCTTGTGATGCGTCTGTGGCAAATTGAAATGGATGGTAAAAGAAGAGAGAGTAGTTTGTGTGCTCTCTGACAGGTAGTGACTTTGGATGTGGGTGTGACATTGCGTGTGAAAATCTAAGCACTCAAGTCTGTGGAGAAGAGCAACGGAGCACGTCTTGTTGAAACAATGCACATAGACCAGCATTTTGGTCTCAGGTGGATTTAAGAAATGCTACCATATACACAAACTTTCCTTACCATGCTGTGTCATACTGTTTCCTTCCACCCAACTTTCTGTTAGGATAGAGCACACTGTGACCTTTAGAAGCTCTCTCTCAATCCATGAAGTCAGCCGTTTGACACAAGATGGTGTAGGCCATCATAAATACACATACAGTATATATAAGCTGTATAGTTTTCTGGTTTTGCTGCTCATTATAATATTGCTGTAAGCATACATGCACCATCCATGTAGCTGCTCACCTTTCTTTTTGTTGCCATCACAATAATTACACACTGGCAGTCAGGTAGATTGTGCCCTGTCAGCTGCTCATGTTCTTGTTCTCCTGCCTGACATATTTTCTTTGTGAGATGGTTTTGCACCTTCTTCAAATCCATACACTCTTGTCTTCTTTGCATAATGTGGTTATGGCTCACAGGAACATTTCAAAGATTAATTCTGAATATACTGATTAAATGTATTGAGACCGGGAATCGCTGAGAATCAATATGTTGGCTAAACATCTAAAAAGGAGTGCATTGAAACTAGAACTCTTTTCCAAAAGTAATTTGGATCATTCCTAATGTCGAACCACATTGCAGGATGTTGATTTGACTGTATGCATTCAAAATTTTCCTAAGAAAAGTACACCTCAAGCAGACCCTCAGCTATGCGGATAATGCCACTCGAAAGACATTTTCTCTCTGAAAGTTTGCACATCCATTTGACAAATCCATTCTGCCGTAATTGGAAATGACTAATTCCTTCAATGCAGAACAGCTTTAATCCAACCCCAGGGGAGCAATTACATGAGATGCAGAAAAGAAAATGAGTCGCTTTGAATGGAAAGCTGTTGGTAAGGTAAAGTTATACAAACAAGTTAATTTTCTGAACTTGCTAGCATCCAAATCATTCTGTATATAGAAAAAAGGGAAGGCTATTTTCTATAACCTTAGTTGTATTTCACAAAAATCTTTGAAAGAACTATGAACACCAGGAAAAAACAAAGTAAACAGTCAGGAGGGAAAGACGTTCAGTACTGTAGTAGTACTTGTATTTTTGGAGGATAGGTGTAAATAATCTTCTTAAAAACAATTTTAACAAGTTATTGTTAAACTTCTTTTCTGCTTCCCATACAATAATGGATTTGGAGAATCAGTGGGATATGTCACCAATGTGGAAATCAGTTGGAAGCAGTCCATGCAACATTACAGTCCTTAATCCTGTGATTAGGTTTGTAATCTAAAGCTAATTCTCCCTGGGCTCCAGTCTTTACGGCGATGCTCTGCAGGCACAGCCTCAGTGGGAATTCAACTGTAATCTCAATTTTCTTCAAATGTTGGGCTGACACCAGTGTTTTCTCCAGTATGATGTGTCATTTCACTTCTTTGCTTAGTGCAGATCCTGTAAATATTTGCTGGCCTAATTGCATTTTTCTTTTTTTTTACTCTTGAATGCAGTGGAGTCAAACAAATCCATGCCAGCTCCCAAAGGGAAATTTTTATTGTAATTGCAAATATAATATACATGATTAGAAGAAACAGGACAAGGAAACTGGATTGTGCATTTCCTCTGTAGAATTAAAAAGGAAATTAATGCAGAGTGGTATTACCTCCAACGTTCTTGATGTAGCAGAGCTGAAGGATGTGGCAGGTATTGCGGTCCATTATGCTGAGCAGCTTGGACACCACTCTTATTTATATAACCAGAACTACAGGTTGTGGGGGAGTACCAATGACAAAGCAAGCTGTTTTTGTCTGTTTGTTCTGTTTCTTTGAGCAACGATGCAGACCCAAAAGATTAGGGGTAAAAAATAAAAATAAAAATAAAAATCTCTCTACCGGGGACTGATAAGAGATGAGTTATAAAAAATAAAATAAAATAAAAGAAGACTCTGCTCTTTGCCTTCATGCTTCATATCTTGGCGATAACGTTTTCTTTTAAGATCAAATATGTGTTTTGATTCTTTTCATTCCCTCTAAAATGTGACTGACTGCAAAGTCATTTGAGTATTTCTGTAGCTGAAAGAACTCAAAGTTGTGCTGGATATCTTATTTCTGTGGTCTGAGGAGAAACTGTTGCATATGCGGTGCTGCTGTTTTCTCATTTGCACAACTTTTGGACACCACAAACTGTGATCTGTCAGAAAAACAATAATCTAGATGTTCTGGAGATACTAGCTGCATTATTTGGATCTTTTCTCATTGCAGGTTATATATATTATCTTAAAAAACACTAGAGTCACTGATCTTTAAATGTGCTGCACATTTCCTTAGTGTTACTTTTAGCATCCTGTAGCAGTCTTTTTTTGTTTGTTTGTTTTGAAAGGTGAGTGTGAATGAATTAACTATCATATAAAGCTAAACACCAACAACCTAAGCATGAGCTCTTGAAGCACAGTTTCTTTGTTTCATGTGAAAAATTTCAAAAGGAAAATTCTGGGAACCGTTTTTGCAAAACGAAATTTGGACAACACTGAGCTAGTAACAGTTACTGCTGGGTGTCATGCCATGCTCCATTATAGGGTTGGAGCTTGGAGCTGTGAATGACATCCAAAAAAATGTTAAAATTTGTTCCAGTTCCAGGTTTAAAGGCTGTCAGGATTTTCTGATATGATGTTTACTACCTGAGAAGAGAGCACTAAGTGATGATTTACTGTGATGCAAATCTAAATTAAAGGGGAATCTGTTTTTTTTTGTTTGTTTGTTTTTTACATTGTGGTAACCAGGAGTTTTTTATTGCTTTGTAGCTTTATTACATTTTGAGATCACAATCTTAGTGAATCATTAGTGTTTATGCAAAATTATCTTTTTGCATGTTTTTGCATTTCCATCTGATCTCTAATGCTTCTAGAAACAGTCCAAATGCTAAACATAAGGTATGCACCATCATAGTATCTATGGAGCCACAAACACTCATGTTGGCTACCTCTGCCAGCTATCAATCTGTCTCATCAGTTTTCTTTAGGTGGTCAGCGGAGCAAAGTTCAAACAGGGACCCTCAAATCCAGGGCTTGAGGTCCGGCTTTCTGCAGCTTTTAGATGCGCCCCTGGTTCAGCTTTCTTAAATCAAATGGCTTAATTAGCTCCTCAGTATGCAGTCAAGTTCTCCAGAGTCCTGCTAATGACCTCATTATAGGACTCAGGTTTGTTGAAGCTGAGACCCATCTAGAAGCTGTAAGACCCCTGGATTCTAGATTCCTGTACTTTTACAGGTTTTGGAGTTGTTTAGAAGTAACCCCAAGAGACCAACAATCAGATACCAACTCAAGGTTGCATAGATACTCAACCTGGGTTGGAGCAATCAAATGGATACATATTTAACAATGGTGAACGTTTAGATGGCTGGTAGTTACTGACACAGCATTGCATCCCATAAATACAAACATTTCCAGCTTTAGCTTAAATCTTTAAACTGGGCTAAACATCATGTCCATCTGACATCCTTTCACCTTGAGGATTTCTTCACTTTTCCACTTATATCAAAGTAGCATTGTGTCTACTACAATTATTGGAATTATTACTCATAATGACTAACAGAACCTCACTTCAAGCAAACCAAATTCTTTCATAAGTCAAATTTCTTTTCTGCTAAAATGTCTTCTCTTTTTCTTTCAGGGGGCGCTGGTCACAGCCTGTGCAGACGACACACTACACCTGTGGAATCTGCGCCAGAGACGACCGGCAGTCTTGCATTCACTCAAATTCAACAGAGAGAGGTACGCAAAAATTCAGCTGGATTGACAGACACCTGATCTGCACACACAGATACCAACACTGAGTGAACACACACGCCACACCTTACACTTTGTGAAAAAGGAACGTACCTGTCTGAGTAATTCAGTCCAGTGGCCAAAGACTTCTTCTGATCTGACTCCCATTACACAGCTGACCTGTCCGTACCCATCATGCTGTACCAGAAGATTATTCTACCAGTCTTGCTGCTGTGGCCAAATGAATGATTTTAGGTTTGACTCTATGAGAGATATGGCCCATACAGGTATGGTAGTGACAAAACCCCAGAGTTGTTTTTGCATTTTAACCCTGGAACCACATGAAACCATTTTTACCTGAGTGCTGCACACTGCCTTCATGTAGGAGAGATTGTAGAGCAAAAACCAAACAAAAAAATATATATTGGTAATGGCAGCCTGGTCATTCTGTGCATGGTGGTGCATGACTTCAATTTGATTTATTATTAAGGGTCAAATGTGCAACTTTGTAAACGTGGTGGTTCTGCCAGGGATTTTTTTTCGCTGTGTGATGGAACTGAGTGGCTTTCTCCTCCTACAGAGGAGCAAAGTTTTGCCCTAAAGTTCCTGTAAGAGTTTATTTCAGATGCTGTTATGCCTGATATCTCTGCAGGGTCATGAGGGTAATAGAGAGAGGATGTTGCTGCTGTGTTACTTTTACCCAAGATATAAGGTTACACATGTAATGCTAAAATACAAAACCATTGCAGAATCCTTACAGATTAGTCAAAACGATCAAAACCTTTTTATGATTTAAATTTAAAGAAGGCATACAAGTAAAGCTTTTACTGTGACCTACTTTGTTTGTCTTTAAATAACTTTGGTTTTTCTTCATCTGAGATGAAGTTTCTAAAACCTGCTCACCTTGCATCTAAAGCAAACGTGTCTTTCAAGATTTAAATGTCAAACCTCCTCTCACCTTCTGAATATGAAGTATCCTCTCATGTGAAAGTCAATATGCACGGGATTTAATCCCTGATTTTTTTTTTTATGAGTCAGTCAATTTATAGCAGCTTAATGTGAGCACTCTCCGCCTTCACCTTACGGTAGCAGCCTGGTCTCTGTTCCCACTGTTAAACATTAACTCAATTCTCTTTTCATAATCTTTTATCATCCAAGGTTTTCATCTACAAACATAAAATTAACCCACTTGAAACTACAAAACATCCAACAGCCTCCAATTATCAAGCTGTTCTCATTGTTTTGTGTAAGCGTTTTACGGTCTCCTAAATATCATAATAGGACGGCACAATAAAAATAAAAACTGTTCAGCCTGTCGTTTAGTCCATGGAGGGTCTGGTTTAGGTCTTCTTGGGTGAATATCAACTCTGATCCTAAAGGCCACACTACCCTAGGTGTCAAATTGACATTGACCAATTTGTGATAATCCATGATCTTATTTGAAAGTTCTTTACTCAAAAATTTGGTAGAAGTTTATATAAATTAGATTTATTGGAAAGAAAAGTGTGGAATTGGTGGCAATGCTTTGCAGGGAAGCTGAGGTGAAAAACAGAATTAATTGGTAACTTTATGCTACAGCCTTCACAACCAGTAAAACCACAAGGAGCTTAAAAGTAAAAGTAAAGACTTAGAAGGAGAAGGATAACGGGGAAGAAAATGTGTAGATGGTGAGGAAACGGCTTTGGACGTACCGACACCGGAGCATTGTTGGAGGATGACCGGTGAAGCAGCAAAAAGATTACAGGGTAGTCTTGATCTGGTGAAAGAGGAACCGATGAAATGGGTTATGAAACATGTTTACTTAACCAAGCTAAAAAAGCAACTCAGTTATGCAGGAAAATGTTGGTGATAACATTCTGGGATAGTGCAGCTTTTATGCACTAATGTTGTTGTTTTTTTCTGACTTTTTTCAGTTCCAGAGACCTTTTGATGTCTTTGAAATGCTGCTGTATGTCCTTGTGTCAGAGGAAAGGACATTTAATGAAAATGGTGCTGAATTTGTCGAACAGTGGATGCAATTTTTTTTTCAACAGAGTGCAGGGTCACAAAGTCACTGTGGGTGTTGAATTTCTTTCAGCAAAGAAATCTGCTCTCAAAATCCAATAACTCTTAACAGCAGTTTGCTGATTATTGGAATTATTTTAAAATAGGTGACCTTTAGAAAGATGTGCTGCAAAAATTTTTTAGCATTGAGCAAAGAAAATGAATGGCCAACATATTCAGTGGGTTTTTTTTCCCAGTGTTTTTTGTACTTATTTGTGGCTTTTTTTATTTTTATTTTACCAAATTCCCAACCTGGACACACAACAGAATATGTTATAGGTCAACAGAGAACAAAATATGAAACTTTTTCATTCTGAAAGTCAACCAACTTTCTCACTGAGTAGTTCTCTCCTGGATAGACACATCCATTTTCAGTTCATGATGCCACTTTCATGATGCTCTTGAAGACTGAGACTGTGTTGAGAGTCAAAGTCATCACTGACTCTGCCAACAGTGCTTACAGGGGTGCAATGGTTCATGTTTTCATACCTAACCGTCATGGTCCATAAATTACCCAAGCATATCTGAATTTTCTATCTTTGATAGATTGTCTAAATCTATCTTCATACCTTCATACCTTATTATGAAGGTAGAGAAATAACATTTCTAAAGTTCTCAACAATAACAGCGATGCAAAAATAACTCATAATGATGACATGCATTATGAGTTATTTTTGTGATTAGCAGTCCACAAACTTTTTCTGGCACTACAGCATAATATGTGGAAGTATGGCAAGCCATTGCATCATATATTTTTTTCAATTTCCAATGCTAAATAGGTAGCATATCTCTGTTATTAGATCATAAGGAAAAACCTATAATTTGGTCTATGCTTTTTTTTCTGTTCTACAAAAACATCACATTAAAATTGAGGTAATCAATATTTGTGTGTACTATGACACCTCTATTTGAAAGGTAACCGGGGCATGGCTTTTTAGGAAGTACAGTACAAGGAAGCTGGTCAGAGTTAATGGGAAGATGACTTGAGCCAAATAATCAGCGATCCTTCAGGAAAACATGTTATTGGCTACAAAAATTTGAAACTTGGTCAGAGAATAACCTTCCATGAAGATAATGGCAAGTCCAGATTAAAAGATGAATGGCGAGGATCTGCTTTAATTTGTGAAAAACAATTTAGGGATCATCTGTGTAGATATGTAATACATATAAGCTACCTTCTCTAATACAGTGGTAAATATTTTCTGAAGTGATTTCCATCAAATCAGACGTCTTTGACCTGGCTCTGGTGCAAAATGGTAGGAGGCAGAGCCACTTGCTCACAGCGGAGGTGCACTGAATCACCATCTAAGACAAAAGAAGGGAAAAGGCATCATGAGTCACCCACTAGAGGCAGAGCAGCGCCTCTCCAGTTAGCTCTGTGTCTCTGGGCTGAACCTCTGACAATTAGCACCCTAGCACCCTACTGGGACCCAAAACAATAATGTCTGAAGAATTGTTTTGTGACAACTGTCTGCCAGCAGCTTGTGCCTGGCAATCTCCAGTGACTGGCATGCTGCTGTCAAAAAAAAAAAAGAAAACGCAACTGAGCACAATCCACACAAAATTGACTTTTGCAATACATGACACACAGGACAGTTTCTATTGTGTTCCTCTCGGCAAAAATGAGCTGTTTTAGCTGATGTAGTCATCATCATGGCACATGTCTGTTGGTTAATGATACAGTAAGTCTTTGTGGGATTCCTTTAGCAGTTGTCACAAGTCACGCAGAGCAGATGGCAAGGTTGCCAATTCCCTGGGTGATGCAACCAAACCACTTAATCTCTACATCTGTTTACTCCATTAAGGGTATTTGCTTCTCAACTGGTCTCACAGAGCCTAGTCAAAAGGCAGCTGTCTTCTTTGGTTGTTATTAACCCAGTTGTGGTACCTTGTTCCTCTACTTTGTGTCTTTTACTAGCACAAGTGAGTTGCTTGATATTTTGGATTATTATCTTACTGAAAGTTTCAGTGATGACCCATTTTCAGTTTTCTTCAAGATAACACCATTTTTTTTTTAACTTAAAATCTATTCTAACAAAATGTCCAAGTTTGTTGGAAGAGACGCATCATCACATCTCTCCCACAGTACTTTACAATGACCAACTGCCACTTTTTCACATGTACCTTGAGTGTGTGTTAATGAAACCTTCAGCCTTTAGTGTGTTTTCTGATATACCAGCGTATTAGAAAAACAGATCATTATGTAATACTAAATATATGAAAAATTCAGGTTTGATTTCTCAGAAATTGTGTGTATATGTCTATGCTAGTACAATAAAACATTTTGGAGGTGTTACACAGTGAGGACAACATTGTAGGAGAGTTAATGATCTATGTGGTTAACTATAGGATGTAGTGAACAGAGCCAACAAGGCCTCACCTGAACCCACAGCCAAGGTGAGAACCATAGAAATGTTATTTATATTAATATTGTTCCCATTCCAAGGTAAATGCCTGTTTATTTGCCACGTTAGAAACAGTAAAGTTTAAAAGTCTTGATACTTTTGGAAGTGTCCCCTCTGGCTTGTTTTTATGTAACAGGATTACTCAAAATAATTCAAGAACACCATGAAAAATCTTTTTAAAGTAAGTAAGAAATTTGTATTTTCTAGAAGGCATAAGATTGTCTAATCCTCTGTTTTGTAAAAGGAAATTCTGCTCCCCCCCCCTGCCAGTTCTGATATTGTCATCACCTTAAGCTCCTAAAATCCTTATTGAATTGTCTGCCATCTCATTTGTCTTTTATCAAATAATCCGACTGCTCACAGGGTGAGTGGATGTTGGGCTGAAGCCCAATGAGCATCCCTCCCACCCCCTTTCTGCTACCACACGCACGTACACACACACACACACACACACACACTCCACCCCTAGGCTTCTGTAAAGTAATCAGCATAGACATGTATAACCGTCTGCTGATCTTTTTTTATATGGGGAAGATGATACAACTCATTGGCAGAATAACTGTTTTATCAACTCTGTTTGATAAACATAGTAATCAAAAACATAAGCAACAAAGGCCTGTGTCTGAGTTTATATGATCCCAATAGAATGTATATGGAAGTCATGATGCAAAACCCATGACTGCAGGTTTCCAAATTATCATAGACCACTGGGATCCATTATAACTGACTGAGGGCAATTGTCAAAGTAAACATGGGGAGGAAAGTTCTGGCCTTTGCAAAATCCTATATTTCCAAACTCCATCCTCATGGTGAAACATGTTGACGGCATCATGCTGTTGGAATATCGATGCTTCTTTTTAATGGGGACAGGTAAGCTGGTGAGAGCCAGAGGGAAGATATATGAAAGAAGAAAGATAACCTGTTGGAGGCTGTGAAATACTTAAACCCGGGTGACGGTTCACACTTACTTCACCTATGGAGCCACAGCTACATTAGTGATTGTTATAAGAGCTAAACCCATTGAAATGGTCAAATATTTGTGAAGTCTATTTCTTTTTAAATCTAAAACTAAACTCTTTGAGAAAATTACTTGTGGAGCAGTTGGTGTCTCTGAAATGAAGAGTAACATACAATTTTAACAAATGCATGTAGAGAGGTGCATGTAACGTATAAATGTTGAAAGACTGTACTGCTTTTATGGCATAAGACATCCTCAGTAGGAGTGACAACATATAGAGGAGGAAAAGCAGCGTCTGGCAATGAAACTTGTATTCTAAATAAAACCTTGATACAGAATGACTCATGGTTTGGCTTGTGGAAATGAGTCATCGTAAGATGTGTTTGAATGATATAGATAAAGTTAAGTTTAACTTTTTTTTAAATTCAGTAGTTGTTTCTTTGATTAAATAGACCTAGAGGTTTGGCAACTTTTTTTTGTTTGTTTGTTTTGTTCCTTTGTTCAAGCTTGTAGCTTTGAGCTCCAGAATTGTGCATCCTTGACTGAAATCAGGAAATTTGAGGGGGGGAAAAAAAGCATGGAAGACAAAAACTGCCAGCACAAGGTCACTGAAAAGGCAGGTGAAAGATACCATTTAATGATGTCCAGCTGGAAATGTCAAACTCTGGCATCAGTGTAGCATACACCAGGACTAAAGTAGTGAATTGAGAAGTCTCCAGCTCAAGTCTGAGTTCGTTTAGTGCAGATCAGCTAACATGTTGTACAGACAAAAGACACTTGTACTGCATTTGTACTTTCACAGAATTCAGCAACAGTTCCTTCCCAGATGGTCTTTGTAGAAAATGTGCTCAGTCACTTCTTTTGTTTTTAATCCAACAAAAAACTAAACAGATTTTTAATTGCATGGTTTTTTTTAATGGTTTTTAAAAAATGTTTAATCTACTTTGAAAATAATGAAAGTGATAATAATTTACCTTTAAAGGCTGATTTGTTTAATTTAGTTTTTATTTGAAAGGAAATGGGTTAAACTTGCTTTTTTGTGGGTTCTTATAGATGTAATTACAATAAAGACCAACAAAACTGGACCAGTAAAAACTACTGTCAGTCATGTTATTGACTTACAGACTTTTACCCTTCTGTCTGATTTTCTGACCCTTGGTCAATGTCCCACCCTTTGTTCCCCAGGATCACCTTTTGCCACCTGCCCTTTCAGAGTAAATGGCTGTACGTGGGGACGGAGCGTGGAAACACACACATCGTCAACATTGAGTCTTTTATTTTGTCTGGATATGTCATCATGTGGAACAAGGCCATAGAACTGTAAGTATCAAGCGTTTCAAACACCACCGTTAACGGTGATAACATTGTTATTATGGTGTCAGCAGAGATTTTTTAATTGTTAGGATAATGATACATGTGGAGCTGGAGACAGTAATGGTTAAGGTGGTTTGTTGGTTGCTAAGTATTGATTGTAAATGACAATATTTTTGCTTTTGGCTTTAAAAAAAAAACAGGCAGCCATTCAAGACCTTTAAATTTAGCTAAATTGCTGTTGAGCATCTTGTGACATAAAATTACTTTTTAAAATTAGGAGCTGTTACTGGTGACTGCATACTGGGCAGTTAAGTGACCACACAGAGTTATGAAAATAATTATTAAAAATAGCAGTTATAATATTAACCTCTTTTTCTAACTCATCTCACTTTACATATCTCATACACCCACAGAATAAGTACACCATGAATATACAAACCAGCCTAAAGTGCACTCATTATTAAGTACATTTTTCTTAAACTAATATTTAATAATCTTGTGAGTCATCGTTACTTAAAATGCAAGGGTTTACTCATCTGACATTTACTTTTGTTTGTGTACGGCTGGCTGTGCAGACTGGCAGCCTACATGCAGTAAGCTGCAGATTGACAACTAAAAGCACAAGAAAACAACTGGCGCTCAGTTGCATTGTACGCCCATTTTTTTCTTGGCTTCACCCACCTATGTGCCACTCTTCTGGTGTTACCCTGACAAGTCACCCTGCCGCAGTGTCAGTCATAAGTCTTTTTACAAACCATGTTGTATGTCAGCCCAAACTAAAGTGAGCAGTTTTAACACTGATGTGTTTGTGTGGGAGGCCTGACTGCCAATCAGTTTGCAGGGCTGGGGTGTTAGACGCCGAGTGTTGTTAATCTGTTCTTTTGTAGATCTGGAAGAAACAAAGCAAAAATAATTTCTTTTCAAACAGTTCAAGTTTGTGGTTGGATGACTGACCCCATCAGGATTTTCTGTCCCTGGCCATAATTAAGTCGAGTCAAGTTTATTTGTATAGTACAAAACATTTTATTTTTAATTCAGATATATGTATTAAGAAACCTTGAACCATTATCTTAATGCTTTATGATTATGCACAACTTTGCATTATTAAAAAAAAATCAGTTAAAAAAATTATGTTTATGGTTGTAATATGATGTGAAAAAGTTCAAGGTGTGCAATTACTTATTTTGCAATAAGTAATTGCAAAATTACTTATTGCAAAATAAGTAATTTTGCAATACTTTGGTGGTTTAAAAAAAACTTTAAACCACCAGCTATCAAAATACTCAGTAAGGCGTTGTTCAACTGTGGGGATGCAAACATATTTAACGATTATGGACACATCATAAATAAATAAAAACCCAAAGACAGTTTTTAAAGAACAACAGATTTGACAATGTCACTAGTTTGTTTATTGTTCCTCATGAGGCAGCAGGGCATTCATCCACCTCAGTGGAGAATCATTTTCTCTTTATTAAACATAAACTAATCTATTCTATATTTTACATTTCCCAGCACTTTCTAAGCTAGAGTTCATGAGAAGTATAACCAGAAGATAATCATTCTTCTCCTATCAGTATACAGAGGGACTTGGGAAATTCATTGTTTGTAATGGAACGCTTTCCACAAAACATGAATAAGGATGAGCCAGGGCTTTGTTTTTTTTCAACTGTGGATCATTTAGTGAGCAGGAGAGAAATTGTTCAGACTTTTTCAAATAAGTGTGAGTAACATGTACATGTTACTCACACTTTTGTGTGTTGTCTGTGCGCTCGGAGTGTTTGTTTGTGTAACACCCGTTCACAGATGGATTAATTTAATTCAAACTGAAGTGTGCACTCTTGAAAAGAGTCTGTTATAGCAACAATCCAACAGGGACTGCGGCGCCAAAATGGGAGGACCTGGCTCTCATTGAAATTCAAATAGCTTTGCAACATATTTAATGCCCAATTTCATCTCCAGGAAATTCGTTCCAAAATGAGATGTAAAAAATTAGATGCAGGGAGGAATGGGAGAACACAGCAGCCCACTCGGCTACATGTTATAGATCCTAATAATAAGTGGAATTGTGTTTACGCCTTGCATTGTGTAATCAACACTGGCATGTCTAGCTTTGTGCTGCAAGGATAGTGAAAACAAACAATAGGCTTTCAGCAACTTCCTGATGCTGTAATAAAGAGAAAGAAAGTGGTCATGCCACATAAAATATAATTCATGTCAGGTTGAGGGTGTAGAAAGATTACTGTCTTGACTGGGTTTTTAAAGATAAAGCGTCAAATCATGCACTTTGCAAAGGTCTAAGTACATTTCTTTTTGCATCAATTCTTATGAAAAAGTATGATGTCTGTCATTTTTTTCTGTGATGTTTTGAGTTGAGTTTAATGGTTATTATTCTACCACGACTTCCTGCACAGTGACTGTCTAACGCTATTCTTTTTACAAAATCCCTCTCAATCTAAATAAATCAAAACATCTATAACCATAAACAGTGTTTTCCTCTAAAATAAATGATCTATTTTCAGCCATTTCATCCAAATCTGAATGCTTTAGATATACGTCACATGCTGGGCAACCTGAAGCGAAGCCTTCTCACATGGGATATAAAATAAATATATGTGGTTGTGTGAATGTATTGTGTTCTTGACATGTTTGCTGCTGACTATTTCCTGCCCTGTCTAGCTCCCTTTCAGCTGTCATTTTGATTATTTACCCTCATCTAACCATGATTGGTTGCCATGGTTCCGCCGGACCTGGTGGAGATAAACATGTCCTTGCATGACATTTGTTTGAAAATAATTGAATACTTACAATATCTATTTAAATCCACTCCTTTCCTCTCACTTTCCAGCATGTGCTGGGGCATGCTTTATTTCCATTTTTTGATTCCCAAGGCCACAAAATGCTGCATTGTTTAACAGTTGCTGGTTTCTTTGGCAACACCATTTCTCAACAGACACTGGGACACCAGCAGCGTTCTTAAAAGCTTTTAGGAGGACTGATATGGTAATCTGTTCATTAGACAAAGCCATCTGGACAAATTTAGTTCTTACACAATACATTGCCAGAAATTAAATCAAAATTTTAAATTTTTATGTTAATTTATTCTATTTAAGGCTTCTGGCTATGCAGTACGACGAGTCAGAAGGCTGGCTGGTTAAACAAGGTGTCAAAAAGTATAAACGGACATTTCTGTGGTTAAGAATCAGTCAGTAAGTCAGTCAGTAAATTAATTTAAATTTATTTGAAGAGAACATTTTATTCAAATGAGTGTAAGACATGAGTTTTGTATGTATTATAAAGATACTGACATCCTATTCGCACACATGGAATCACCAAGTTAAGCACATTTGAAACAAAAATCAAAAAAGTAAAATACTAGACAAGTTGTGACAACACAATAAAATGAAACATGGAAATGTGAAAACAAAAACATTAAAAAGACCAAACTAAATGTAAAATAACCATTACAAAATAGATCATAATATTTAACTTGTAAAGGCTGATAAATAATAAGTTATTTATCAGCTAAAAAATTTATTATTTATTATGCTATTAATTGAGCATATAAGGCTCAATTAAAAACGTAACTAATATATGTTAAAGTTCATCTATAATACAGTAGCTTCATTAGCTGGTTGTTTCATGTTTTTTTATATATCTTTAACTAGGGGATTTTAGAGATTATTTTTAATTGGGTACATGGAGGAATTATTGTGGCCTTAGATCCTCTCCACTTCTGAAAACAAACATAACAAAACAATTACAAATTAATGTTGGAGCTTAGCAATACTGTCTCATGCTGAAATTAAATGAGTGTTGACAACCAAAGCCACTATGTAACATTTAATTGTTTTCATTAATTTATGTGATAAACTTTAGCTGGGAAAAAAAGGAAAATCACTCCTGTGTATGTTGAGGTACCATCACATCATGGCCTTCAGTTTATGTTATGATTTTTCATACAATAAACCGCTACTCTTTTCCTACGCTTTGAACCATGCGGCTTATAGCCCGGTGCGGCTTTTCTGTGATTTTTTTTCTTCAACCGCCAGGGGGCGCATGAGCAGGAAGTGAATCATTGGAAGTCAACATTGGAAATCAAAGAAGAGAGTGCTGATTTTCATTTAGAACAAGCACATGCTAGGATCGGGCACAACGATGTTTTCAAACTCATACCCCCCTCATCATGGGAACAACACGAAGAAGTTCATATGATGCCGCTTTTAAGTTGAAGGCTATCGATCTGGCAGTACAGGAGGGGAAATAGAGCCACTGCATGTAAGTTTGGCGTGAACGAACCCATGGTTCGGCGTTGGCAATGTAAGGCTGCGTCCTTAATAGCAGATTTATTAAGGACGCAGCCCTCCGCTTTGCAGCCCTCTGCTGCATCCTTGTGGAAAACCGAGAGCAGCGGAGATACCACAGGCTTATAGCCCAGTGCGGCTTTAGATATGTAGTTTAAACTTTGTGGGTGTAGCTTATAGTGAGGTGCGCTCTATAGTCTGGAAAATACGGTACCCCTCCCATTGTCAAGGCACTCCACAGGGTGCCGTCAGATGAGACAATTCCTGTAATAAACAGCAATAGTTGGTTGCAGGGCCCAATTATATATTAAGTAGTGACAAAGTGTTATACATATAAAAATATATTAATTTAAGAAATAAAAAAGGAAAATTTTAAGAAAAAGGGTGAAAAATTAAAAAAGTGAAATGAAAGGAGGACACTCGCAGAACTAAAAACCTGTAAAACGAATGCTTGTTGTTACTCTGAAATCATAAATTGTGACTTCTAAATCAGAATTGCCAACCTGAACAACTCCTGAAGTCTGAGGTTTGGTTTGGACAGTTAGCAGACCTTGAACTGCCTAAGTTATGTAGGTAAGATGAACAAAAACAACACTTGTTCACTTATTCTTCAAATGGCCCCAATGCCAGCAAACTCTGCAAGTGAGCAGAGAGATTACCTTTTACAAAGATGTTTGTTTTGTTCCTGTATGACAGACACTTGCTGAGCTAGCAAACTGAAGAGTAGCAAAAATATCTGTTATAAAGCATTTCTACTGTCTCAGTGTCCTCTTATCAGATGAAGTGGGCCAGTATGCTTTGACTTAAAAGTGTTTTTCAAAGTAAGTTATTTGCTTGTATCACTTACAGTAATTAGCCTGAATGCTGACCACAACAATTAGCAAATCCCATTGGTTTTCTCACGTACAGCTGCACCATGGCTGAGGCAGAAGTGACAGTCTGAATGCACTAAGGGAGATGAACAGGGGCAAGTGTGATGGATACTAAATGGAAGCAGGTGTGGGGGTAAAAATGCAGAACAATGGAAACAAAGTCAGTAACAGAGCAAACAAAGTTAAAACACCAAAGGAACTAAGCACAAACTATGAGGACTATTTCAGTCCCCCAGATTGAGAAGATTCCCCTTAAATGTCTACATTTAAAACTCCATGATCACATCAGGATTCACACACACCTACATGATTAAAGACTCTTGTCTGTTAGAGCCAAATCAACATGTTTTTAAAGAAATTCTCAACCTTTTAGCCTGTTGTTTATCCTCTTCATAGTTGTATTCAGCAAGCATTTTTTCATAAATCTAATCTTTTTTTTTTTTATCTTTTGGCTTATTATCTGCTGCTTTACTTTTGTACAAATTTCAAAGCTTGGCCTTGGCAGTTGTCGGAAAAAACTTAATCACAAAGTCACTAATTTCTTGGCAACCCACCTGAAATTCTCATATCCGACTCTTCAGTGTGAAGGCTTTCAGCAGCCAAAGAGCACAGCCTTCTGTATACAAAAGCAAGCATTAGTCCTGAGTCATGGCCATGGAAAATCCAATAAGTACAGAGAACATTTTTTCCTCTGCGTCAATATTTTTTCATAAATAAACTCTAAGATAACTTTGTATCATCAGTTGACCCTAATGGATGTCTATCTGTGAGCAGGTAGTTATGGCAGGTGATTTACTTAGCCTTTATGAAAAGGTGTAGATCAGTATATAGTAAGTATTTCAATTTATGTGTTTTTGTTGTGGAGCACTTGTGTAGTGGGATTATGAGCAAATAGTTAATTTAATGTAAACTCAGTACTTTTCCTCTTAAGGCCTTGGAAGTTTGTCAGAGATTGTTGGTGAAAAACAATATGAAGACTAAATAACTGATAGAACTGAGATAAAATTGTGGAGAAAGCAGAAAAAAAATCCATAGAGATTTTCTAACTATCATCAGAAAGATTGAATAGGTCTATGGTAAGAGATGGTCATTCACCTACACTGGTGAGCATTAATCAAAGAAGCAGCCAAATGGTCGGTTACTCTGAAGGACCGTTTCAACAGACTGGGTAGATTTGTTGACGGGTAAACCAAGTACTTGCATTTTAAAGATCTCACCTTTATGTAAAATTCATAAGCAAAAAGCTGCTGTTGAAAGGCTATAAAAAGACCCAGTTGCAGCTCTCCACAAGCAATGAGGGGCTCGTGAAAATCATGTGAAAGAAGGTTCTCTGATCAGAAAAGGCTAAAACGGACCGTCATCTAACATCTACAGCTCTTTGTTTGGTGGAAAACCAACATTTTAGCCTACCCTGAACGCGCCATCTGCACTGTGAAACATGGCGGTGTCGGCGCAGTATTATAGGTTTGCTTTTTTAGCAGGGACAGACAAGCTGCTCAGAGTAGATGGGGATTTGTGTGGAGCTGAACAAAGAGAAATCCTGGGAGAAAACCTGTTAGATGCAGCAAAAAAAGAGACTTGACTGGGTTGAGGTTCACCTACCAGCAGGACAGTAATACTAAACATGCAGCTAAAGTCGTGACATTGTTTGTTTCCTGATGCTCTCCAAAATCTTCTGAGGCCTTTGCACATTAGCTTTAGCTTTTTATACATACAGGTCACTCTTTGCTGCTAAACAGGGCTGAATACACATGCACCAATCCATTTTCTTTAAGTTTTTTTGTTGTAAAATATCGACTATGTTCCTTCCACTTTACAACTACATGCTTGTTAATGTTGGTCACTCACATTAGATCCCAATAAAATACTCTAATATATCTGATTGTAATGTAACAATATGGGAAAAAGCCAAAGGTCTCCTTATACGCTTGCAAGGAAATGTACGTTTAGTTAATTATGCAAAGTGCCCCAATTTAGATCAGTGTATAAAGTGGTACAATTATTATTAGGTTAAATATACCAAATCTTGGTGCATCATTTTTGTATTTCAGACAGTATAATGGGAACCAGAACATAGGTGTAAATGGTTCCTAGATTGCATGTCACTGTGCAGCTTTCATTGGCACGTAATAAAAAGAAATGCACTCTGGAAAGCACATTACATGTATTACTGCACAAAAGGGTAATTTACTAAATGTAGCTGTCAGCTGGATTTTTATTACAAGAAAATTACAGTTATAACACACCACCTTTTAAAGTGCATATGTGCTCCCCTCGCTGCTTTTTTTCTCTCAGTGCTCTCTAAATATCAGTAATTTTTTATTTATTTATTTTTTTCCCCAGAGAATGCCTATGAATGTCATAGTTTTTAGCAGCAATAGTTTTTACCTCATTTTTAGCAACCACTTGTACTCCAGCTTGTATAGGTAAAAGAAAAAAAAAATGCAAACATAATTACTTGATTCTGGGGGGGGAGGGGGAACGTTATCCTGTAATGTTGTTTTTGCAGCACTACAGAAGATGTCTGTGTTTCATACATCATCTTTCTTCTCATCTTAGATCAACTAAAACTCACCCAGGTCCTGTAGTTCATCTGAGTGACAGCCCAAAGGACGAAGGCAAGGTGAGTAGGTGGACAACAGAAAATCAGCAACATCTTCTGGTTTCTTTTACTCAAACTCTTGGTGGCTCCTTCCTTCTCCCACTGCTACACTCTTTGTTAAACTTCTCTTAACCCCACATCCCCTGGTATGCCTTTTATTTCGACTTTTGTGTTTGCTCTCTTCTTTTTCCTCTCGTCTTATAACTTATGCTCACAGAAGAATAGAAGTGCAAAGAATGCGTGGCTTTACCTGCTTGAGCAGATTTGTATTTCAATCCTAATTAAGGAGGACTGCAGAGTGTCATGCGGGGTAGTTTTTACAGAAAGTTTGCAGCATATTAAGTTCTACAATAAACTTAGAATAATTTGGATACAGGCAGACTTAACAAGGTGCGTTTCTGCATTCAGAAAATGTATCCACATTACAATAACACTGCAGTTAAATCTCTCTCTATATAATTATATATATATATACACACACACACATATATAGATATATTCATGCTGCTTGACCTGATGCACCAGATGGTTAGTCACTGAGAACCATCTGGAAAGATTTTGCTGTGAACTGCTTAGAAAAGAGCAGGCATGTCCAAGAAAACACTGGGCAGGTGATTGGATTTAGAGAGAAAACATGTTTTCTACCAAGAAAAGCAGCCTGGCTGTTCTTTCCTCCTCCAATCAAGACGCATAGCTGTGATTTATCTGACACTCACCTCCGCAGGGGCCGGGCATCTGAGCTGGACTCCAAGAAATTAAACTTTTATAATAAATATGCAATTTAGGTTCAAAACAAAATTTAAACATGTTATTTGTTGTGCTGTGTTAATATGTGATTGCTTTATTTTTTTCGTTGTGAATGATGGCTTGAGCTTCTTCTTTACTCCATAACAATAGGTGTTGGATTAAAGTCTTGCCCAGATGCAATCTTTCAATAAAATCCTACAACCAAAGAAGTACTTAAAGATAAATTCTAAATTCTTAATTTGGTCAAGTATTGTGCTCAGAAATGTAATTTTACATTCCACAAAGGTGTTTCTTAGTTATTCATGGCCCAATGGGAAACTATGCGATAAAATAAGTTTCGCAGTATCAGGTTATTTGCTCAATAACTTAAAGCATAAATATGTAAAATGATCTAAATCCTTTTATTTACAATAGAAAATCAACATCTATTCCTGCTTTTTTCTATTTTTCTTCATTGCATCAGATAACAGCAGTCATTTATGGTTACCTCTCCTGTAGAATTGGTCTACCATGTATTTGTTTGACAGTAAATATTCTTATTCTTCTATTTAATATAAAAATATAATTTCTGTCTCTTTATGGTTCCCACTGTTTCTTTGCTCTCTGGTTTGCAGAATTTGTCCACTTGCTATTGGTATGCTAAAGCAGCACTTCAGATTTTACAGTGAACATCTGTTACAAAAAGTACAACCTTTAAAATGACCTTCTGTTTTTGTTTAGTCACCTTAAATTGAATGCATTTCTTGTGACTGAGATAGATTTACCTCTATTAGATGTCCGTAGATAATTAATTTTATTATTTGAATTGCTTCTCAAGTACATGAAACAGCTCATTCACCTGCATTCACTTACTGTTTGTATCTGTCCCCATCAAGATTAGAATAACAATTAATACACGTCATAGGCAGCATTGCTGTACTTGTAAAAATAAAGACCTCAGTTTGTTTTAGCCACAGCAATGCTTCTCTGTTGCTGTCTTAGAAATGTTCTGTCAGATTTCAGACAGGAGACACCGGCAGTCTGAGGATGAAAGCAGACAATCATAAACACCATGAATACACTCGGATACAGTCACACCCTGCTGTCCTTGGGTTCTTTATATAGAAACACTTGGGTTGTAGCAGGCTCATCCTCATTTATTAGTCAGGTTTATCTGATAAGTAGTTGGCTTGTCTGCTCAGGTAGACAACTGGAAGTCTGCAGCTTTACAGACATGCCTCTAGGTTGCAAACTTTAGTTTTAGAACTGCTCTACCTTTACAGGAGTGATGGAGTTGCATGGCTGTGCAGGTGAATTTATGCTCCTTATAAGCAAGAGAAAAGCGTAGGATCTCTCGTTCAACCAAGTGAATGGCATCTCGTTAGAGAACTTTAAACTGTAGGCATGGTTTGATGGAAATTGTAACAATTTTGAAACTAACTTCAACACTTTGGTGTGCTATCATACCAGTAACAGCCTCTGTCTGTTCTTGAATATAGATGTCTGAAAATGACAAGTCTGACTCAAAAAAAAAATACTTTGCTTTGTGGAGAGCAAATTTTTTTCTGGCACACTGATTTGATTCTAATGCTTTTTTCCTATAATGAGTTTTCAGCTGATGAAATCTCCACTAAGCGGAAAGAAAATTACTGCATAGTCAGTTCAGTTTTCCCTCTTGCTGTAGTGTTATCCTCTTTTCAAAATGACAGCAGCTGGCTTTGAGTTTCTATTCTGTTTTTGTTTTCTTTTTCAAATTAAAATTTTTTGTACTCCCATCTCCTGTGTAGATGGGATATTTCCTGTGTGGTTCGGCTACAGTAATTTCCTGTGTTTGCTTAAAACAACACATTTTCCATGTTAGTCAATTGTCCTACAGCTGTCATCTGTTTGTCCTTACCTTTGCTGTGCATATATGCTCACTGCGCGTCAGACACACTTGCTAAATCATCTACAAACAGTTGAAAGAATTGTGTGCTTTCTTGTCATCGGGTTCTGTTTTATTTATTTTTTCTTTTGGTGTCAGTTTGCCCTTGGAAATTTGCACCCAGTTTATTTGGCTGTTTTCTAAAATGTGGACTTCCCAGACATTGAGTTCTGTCTGCCTACTTGGACCGCCGTGGCGTTTGTTGCGACGGTTTCTTTGAATTTTCAGACAGTCTGAATTACGTCAACAACTTGCCTCCAATCTCAAAGTCAAACTGATATAAACACGGTAAACAGCCATTCATCATGCTAAATTAGGTCTGCTGTCAAACATCACATACCTCTGAGAACATATTGTGCAGTATTGATTCTCTATCTGCATATTGACAGTGTGTCTTCATTCTCCTTTACTTTTCGATGTTGCTAATGTAAAACGTCAAGGTTGCAGGATGTTTCTTAAGGGCAGCTTTTATTCTCAGCTTCACACGCCCATTTCCATATTTGAGATGTCACACTGTGTGTCTGCTCAGCAGGAGAGCCATTTCCGCCCGCTGTCTGTGCTCCTCCCAGCGCCGCTGATCTCCTTCTCCTGTCATCTGTGATCAGACGGCATCAATCTGCTCTTACCTTTTGTATAGTGCGTGCAGAATTTTGTACCCATACATGTGGAGAAGAAATTAGGTGTTGTTTCAGGTCCAAAAGGTCCTACCTTCCTTTGAAGTAGTTTTACATGTGATATATATTACAGTATAAATATGTACAATATCTGTGATTAAAAAAAAAACTGTACAGTCATTGGGATTCCTTTGTTTCCATCAAAAAACAACAAACATGGTGGAGTTAACAGTGTGATGCCTCATCTCTAGGGTCAGTGCGGCTCGGTACACTATTTTACAATCTGGCGTATTCAGGGGAGCGTTCCCACCACCAGTTGGACTTTCACTGGTCAGCAGGAGATCCAGTGATCTCCTGGATTTATCTTATCTTTGGTGGATTAGACGGAAGAACATTTCATCTTATCCACATAATATCTGAAAGTTTTTAGACCTCTTGCATTATCTTATCCCAAATAAAACCACTTCAATCTTTAATTAATTTGTCTTAGAGGTTTGGAGATGCTGACTTCAGAACCACAACCTTTTGGGTTCTCAGAATGACAAAAAGGTTCAGAATCTCTCCTTTTTTCATCTGAGAAACACTAGGATGGATTAGGCTCATCAGAAACGGAGCATAAGATCAACCTTCAAAGCTGTGGGTGTTCAACAAGTAAACCTTTTAGAACCGCTGCTTTCCACCATATCTTAGTAATACATGACTTGAATGTTTTAAAGATGATTAGTAAAATTTGCATGCAGATGATGCTATGATATATCTAAATGTGAGACTACAGTGGGCTGCAGCAGTCTTGAACAAACAAATGGCTGATATCTTACAGGGAACCATTTTGTGTCCAAGTTGCACCTGAAGTGCTATTTTATGCATCATTATCTTTCTTTTAACTCTTACTTTATCACTAGTTTTACATAAAGGTGTTTATACAGGTAGTTTTAAAAGTTAACATTTTAAAAGTATAACCAAAGACTGTCTCTAATAAAAATTTGACCAGAGGACTTAATGTTTTATGTTCCATCTTTAATTAGAAAAATCTACTCTGACTCTCCAGAATTGTTGAGAACCTTCAAGGTCTTTGGAATTAAAGTTAAATCAGCGTCTTGATAAACTTAATGTCTCATATTTAAAATATGCTTCATAGAACATATCAAAGGTGGCAAATATTAAAGTCTTTGCATAAATTTTAGTAATCTGGTACCACCATGTAAACTCTTAGTATAACTCAATCCTTCTTATCAACATACAGTCTGATAATGTGAAACCTACATCAATAAAACATCAAATCAAAGTAATGCTACTTTATTTTTCAATTGTATGAAAACAGTTGTTAAATTCTTGATGCTTAGGTTAACCAATTTCTTTCTAACATTTAAAGTGAGTGGTTTTATTCAGTCTCATCCAGTCATTTAAAACAATTCTCTAAAATAAAAAAAGGACTTTAACTTATAAGCTATACTATCGTTTTTTTAATGGTTTTATTTTTTTAATTTATCTCACTGTTGGAAAAGTTTTAATTAGTTATTCTTAACTTCATGTTTTTATGGTGTTTGAATATAGCACGATGCAGAGATCCAGTTCCTTTAGCCTTTCTCTAAAGGAGAAAGACGAGAGAACATGATGTTAAAGTAAGGCACAAGTGTATCAATCTTAATAAGTAACATAATAAGAGTCTGTCTACTGGTTTAAACTTACCCATCTCAAGGCACAACTGGAATTGTATTGAGTAATAAAACAAAAAAGCAGATATCTGAGCAATTAGAGCAAAAACGTTTTGACCTTTAGTTTTTTTTTTTTTACTTCAGTGTTGAGCTTCTATGATTGGACTCTGACATTTGTAAAGATTTAGTACTACATTCATGTAATTCCCTCTTCTTGTAGTACATTAAACCCGAAGGCTACTTTTTAACTTAAACTGAATATATTGTGAAAGAGGCTTTTATGTAAAATTTTTGAGCAGATCTGAAATTGGCGTTGCACTCATGTTTTTAAAATGTATAAATCAACTAAAAAAGTTTTCTAATATTTAAACAGCAAATGTGTTTTCATTATCCTGTCAATTTGATTGTAAAGATGTCCTTTTAAGTTTTAAACATGCGTATCTTCACAGTTGACGAATGTGTAAAAAAAGGCCTAAAAGAAAGAAGCTGAGGACAAAGCAGCTGAAAATATGGGAGAAAGTTGTGAAGAGTGATGGCCATGGGTGCATGTGCAAAATTGAACTTGGGCATCAGTGCATAACACAATGGCCACCCGAGAATGAAGAAGGAATAGAGAAGTCTCTAGCTCAAATGTGAGCTCGTCAAACCACGATTTATATGGTTATTTGTGCAATAAGCAGGAGAACGACATCAGTAGGAATTCTGTCTGAGAACAGTAGCCTTGAGACTAACGGGGAATTAAAAGCATGCTGTGGTGAGCTCTGCCTACTTGTTTTTTTAATTTGTGAGATAAACTTGAATTCACAAAAGACAGCTTAATTCAGCATTCAGACAACATTCTGCTCTGGTTCTAAAGAAAATAGTTTCTCTGATTTGCACTGTTAACGATGCGTTTTCTCTGAACAAGTGTGTCAACAGAATACTTGCGTCAATGAGCCAGGCAGTGGTTGCTGAAAACATGCTAACAATTTATGGAAGCTACTTAATGGCTCATTTTTGTATGTCATTTTTTAATGTTTTATTGGTTCAACTGCAATGAAGTTGAAAACCTTTCTTTAATTTCAAAGCACAAAGTGTTTTGAATTGAAAGAATTCAAATTCAAGAGGAAATGCTCACCATCTTCATTTTTACAAATGTGTGTATAAAACAAACTTTTGTGTGTTGTGTTACCAGTTGTATGTTTATTTGGCTCATTCCTATTACAAAGTTCTTTCTTGCTAAACAAAATGGTCCAGTTTCCACTTTGAATAATAATTTAACATGTATAAACTTGACACATGGTGGTGAAGGTTCATTTTTTTATAATGGCTTGTCTCCACAGTCTCTCAGTGTATCATAGCAGCTCTATTTAAAATGACTTATCTGCTTTAAACAGCTGAAACGTTGATCGATATGTGTTGTGTGTCGTATCAAGAGTTATAGGTTTTCTAGTTAAAAAAAGATGAAATATGCCCTTTAAAGTTTTATGATTTTGTATTTCACTTCTTGTCACTCCTCTCTGCAGCTCCTTGTAGGATTTGAGGGAGGAACCATTGTGCAGTGGGACCTCCGGGCCAAGAAGGCCGACTTCAGAATCTACTATGATGAGGTTTGTTCCATTCCTTGCTTTAATACACTGATAGAAACTGCACTTATGTGACATTTTATTTCTAAAGAAATTAAAACAAAAACATGAAAGGCAACTTCTTAAAAGAATGTCAGAGTTTATTAGCTACATTTTGTTGGAATTGTTTTCTTTAGAAGTAAAAAATAAATAAAAATAAAAAAATACCCACCTTAATTAACAATGCAACTAGTTGTTAAAACTTAATTTGTCGAAATAAACTAGTTTCAAAAGAAAAGTGCCATTTCCTTTTATTGACATTTTACTCAGAAAGACAGTGGCTATTGATAAAAAAAAAGCCGCTAGTCATCATTTCTTCTTCTTATTAAGTGAAACAATTTAAGCTTTTTGCCTGCCAATACTTTTAAAGTCAACAAAGTGCAGCACAATTAAGATGTCTGAGCAGCATCAAATGGTATTGGCTTCAACAAGTCTGTCAGCATCCAATTACCGTTTCTTCAAAGAGTTGTAATTGGAAGGATTGGAGCCTGCAAATGCTCCTGCCATTGAAGTTGTCCTTTTAAAGCTTACACAGTCCTTTCAGCTGTCATAGGTGAAGACCCAGAGAGTAGTGAAGGATATAAGCATTTACCTTCTTTATGGTGTGTAATCGTCACAACTTGTTTGCCATGTTGATGTTAGTCTGAAGAGACTTTCCGGTAAAACGCAAATACTTTCACGTAAAAATGGAACAGAACTGTCATCACAACGTAACAGACATTTCAGCAAGCTCAGATTGTAATACAGATATTAAAATTATCTTAAAGGTTAAAGATATGCTAGAGTTGATACAGGTCAGCCAAAGTGGTACATGTATAATCTGCTGTCTTCTAAAGAATGTAAAAACACTGATTTTCAAAGAAACTGGGGTTTGTTTACAATTTAAGCTAAGCATTTAAATTGTTATTGAATCAAATAAATATGTATGTTGTTTGTGTTGTCCTACCAAATTTTACTTGAATCTTTTTTTTGTTTTTTTCATTTCTAATCTAAAGCCAGGCATCCTTAGAGCCATATTCCCCTTGGTATTGTCACTTTGTGCACTTCCACTTATGCTGCCACTCTTATCTCCTCTTTCATTAGGAGAGCTTTCTGTGGCTCATCGTCAATGTAGCATAAAAGTTGTGTCTCACACCTACTGAGTTAAAAATGAATTTTTAAAAAATTGGACTACTAAAGAGTAAACAGCTAAATTATCCTTTGGGTTCACCCAGAACAATTTGTGAGGAGGGCAATTGCAGGAATGCTGTAAGCTCCTAAGTAAAGCACGGTGGCACTAAGTGTGATTTAACAAGAAATGGATAAAGCAGACTGTTTGCAGACCACATATATATCTATGTCTGTCTTTAGGGAAATGTGAAAAGAAAGACTTGATTTTATGGAAGTAAAATATTATTTTGCTCTGTCTGATTGGTACAGGCTATCCATTCAGTCAGTTGGCATCATGAAGGGAAGCAGTTTATGTGCAGTCACTCAGACGGCAGCCTGACGCTATGGAACCTCAGAAACACTACCAAGCCATTCCAGGTCACCTTTCCTCACGGTGAGATATCCACTCATTCCACTTCTCAAATTCCAGAAAAAAACATGCAGCTCGCCTGTTGCCTGTGTGCCTTGCATTGCAAAGGTGTTTATATCCCCTGACGTTTTTACCATTTCACTATGAGCTGCAATGTATTTTTGAGGATTACACAAAGCAGTGCATTATTTTGAAGTGGAAGGAAAAATGATGCATGGTTTTCTAAAATCTTTACAAATAAAAACCAGAAATGTGTGATGTGCCTGTTCATAAAATGTCCACAGTACCTTTAATAAATTACATGCTGCCAGTTTGCTTCTCAGATCAACCACTTGGTGAATGTAGTATTGCTCTAGGTGATTTAATCTCTGTATTAATATAGTTGTGTTGTGAAGCCCTGAAACGTTTAGAGTACACCTGCAAATCTACAGAGATGTGGCCATCCACTTAAACTAATAGAGTGGGCAAGGAAAGCATTAATCAGAGGAGCAGCCAAGAGGCCTGTGGTATCTCTGGAGAAACTGCAGAGATTCACAGCTCAGGTGGGAGAATTTGTTTACAGAGTAACTATTAGTCATATACTCAAGTATCTGGTCCCTGTGGAAGAGTGGCAAGAAGAATAAGCCATGTTTGGAAGGAATGCACAAAAAGTTGTTTGCAGTTTGGCACAAGTCAGTAGGAGGACATGTCAGGCTTGTTAAAGAAGGTAGAGATGGAGGTAGAATCCTATTGTGAAACATGGCAGTGGCAGCAACATACTGTGAGATTGCTTTTCTCTAGCAGGGAGGTAGAGATGGAGGTAGAATCCTATTGTGAAACATGGCAGTGGCAGCAACATACTGTGAGATTGCTTTTCTCTAGCAGGGATGGGGAAGCTTGTGAGAGCGGTTGGGGAAAATGGATGGAGCTAAATACAGAGCAATACTGGAAGGATGTAAATTAAAGGGCACAAAACACTCGAGATTAAGGAATAGGGTAACTTTTAAGCAGTATGTGAATGGATGGTGGTTGGTGTTGATGAGATGCCAGATTGTTTTTGTTAGATATTTGGAAAACTGTGTTTCCCTTTCCTTCTGTTTTACAATTATTTGCTACTTTTTGTTAGTGTAGAAACAGAAATACAATCAAAAACAGTGTATAAGTTTGTAAAAAACTGTATATTGCAAAAGCAACAAATGTATATAGCTTTAAACCTACAAAGCTCTTTGTAAATGAAAACCTTTCATTGCACTGAGGGACCTGAAAGATGCAGATTCAAAAATATTTAACATATTTGTGAACACGTAAAAAACTGCCGTATACACATCAACAAATTGATTTTTATGAAAGTAAGATTAGAATATTATGATCATATGAATTCATGATTAGAATAGTAACCAAATCCTATTTTCTTTTTTATGCTGTTTGTGATGAACATTTTAACAATGTGTGTGTTTGTGTGTTTAAGCATGCGAGTGAAAGAATGAAATTAGCCGTAAACTCACTCTAATTGAACCAGACTAATTTTCACTTCCTCAAAGAAAGAAAGAAAACCTTCAGAATCAGATCGCTGTGAAATCTTAAGCAGTGGTTCAGCTGAGTGATTTCCATATTACGCTTGAAAGATTTCAAATGTATTCTCTTGCTTTAAATTTTCCTTTCCTGGCTTTGTTTACTGCCGGGACATCTTGACCTTGTCAGATTTCCCTTTCCTCACCGAGAGCTGTGAGATAACAGAAAGTTGAAGCAGAAAGGAAAGATGAGAAGGTGAGAAGGTAAACATCGGAAGGATGTTTTTGGACCCAAGTGAATTCTTAATTTTATTTTGTTTTATTTCATCAAAGATGATCTTAATATATGGTATATTGTGTAGGTCTGACCTGAAAGATCTCAGTAGGTAAGAACAATGTCAATGATTTGAAAACCAGACAGGCAGATCTGGAGAGTCCAGAGACCCAAGATTTTGAATGACGAGACAGCTAGAACTCAACAACCTGGACTCGAAGGGTATCTGGAGAGGCTGGAGAAAATTGAGGGGAATCACGCTGTGGGTGGAGTTACGGTACACTGCAGGTGACTGTCATTGCTAGGCAATGCAGAAGACCAAAACTGTGGGTGGAACTGCAGAAAAGACACTCAGACAAGTGATTCAGTCCAACTGATTACAGCAAAAGGCTCAATGAAAGAGAGCAAAAACAAAACCCAGAGAGAGCAATGCTACACAGAAACTAAAGCTCTCCGCCTGGAGCCTTCCTTTCTTTCTGAAGGTTTGCTCCGGGACTGGTTCCAGCTGAGGGCCAGCAGACTGTGGGCTCCCTGACAGGGAACTGGTGAGCAGAGGGGTGGCCAACTGGAAGTCAGCATTCAAGTCTTAATTCAAGATGTGGTGTTGATGCTGAATAAACAGACTCTCACAGTTTACAAAGAAAAGGGCACACTTTGCCTTTAAAGAGCACTCTGTGTATTTTACTCTCACAGGCTTGAGCTTATATTGTTGTATGCTCTGGGACTGGTGGTATAAAAGAGAAGATGGTCTCATTGCTGCCTTAATTATGTTACACAGTCTGGTAAGAATTTGTCTTGACATGTTACTGATTAGTTTTGAGTTGATTTTAAGAATTTAAATTAAAACTGATTAAAAACTAGATGCAAAATTCTAATACAAGATATGTTTGGCAAAATAATTTCTCAGGTTGCCTTCTGGTTATGCTTTATTTACAGTCTTTTGTTATATAGAAAGTGATTTATCCAAGCAAATCTTCTCTAGTTTAGGCTTTTGAAAACTTTAGGCTTTCTAAATAGAATTTACTATATCAGAAAGTCAGCAAAATTCCTGAAATGTTTCCCAGTTGCCATAATCAACTGTTTTTTGTTTTTTTTTTAGCATTTCCATGTCAGCATTTAGGAGGTAATTAGCTAAATAATGAGGGACACCATAGTGTGTGCAATTCACACAAAGAAATTTGTAAACAGAGCTTGTAAATTTGTGAGTGTAAAACATTTTAGACCCAACATGGAGTAAAGAATAATTAATACACACTTTCTGCCAACATGTCTGACTAGATGGATTTAGGAAAAAGGTTTTACACTCATTTCCAACTGGTTTGACAATTTCACGATGTCGCAACCTTGACATTATTAGTTAAAAGTATAATAAATCTGTAAAAATATCATTATTTTATTCAGCTCTTGTCCAATTGGACATTTAATCCATGTCACCATATTCAACTTGATATTACAGGCTGTAGAAATTCTCATGCTTTCAGTTTTTCACAAAAGCTTGGCTTTTGTTCATCGTTCTGTTCCCATGAAATACAACTCAAGGCCTCGCTGAATTCAAGCTGAGATAATTCCTCTTTGAGTAAACTGCCAAATCATTTCATTATAAGAACTGGAAGGAAAATAGCTTTTTGTATTGCAGTGACTGTTACAGTGATCTGTCATTCCACCAAATAAAAAAAAAGAAAGAAATGGAAACATTTGTGTTGAAATCTTTTTATGACTTTACTGGCAAGACATGTTACTCAGCCTATGTCAGCAACAGAGGACAGAACTATCAATGTGAAATAGTGTGTACACCAATAGAGAGAAAAGTCAACTAAATAGTCAACAAAGTAAATAGTGATGAAGCAACCCATGTATTTAGGCTAATCTGGAATGTCTGAGAAAATATCCATAAAAATCGGATGGCTAATCTCCTGGAAAGAGATTATTAGTTTCAGTTAATTGGAAGTGACTATTACATCTTCATTTTTTTTTTTCCCCACTCATTTAGGAAAGATACAGAAGGACGGGAGAAAGGAGTCCTGCAAACCAATACTCAAAGTAGAGTACAAGACCTCAAGGAGCAGGTATGAGAATTAATTATTGATTAAAGTAACTCCTCATTAAACGTGTTGTGTTTCATTTGTTCTATCTTATTACTTCTGCTGTGAATTCAGTATTTTGAAACTGAATCCATGTGATGTGATCTACGTATGCATAATTGGATACAATGATTAGATAGTCATTTTTGGCTTCTGCTAACACAGACCATGCAAAGTTACTAAATATAAATTCTTCTTCTCCAACAGCGAGCCTTTTGTTATCTTCTCTGGTGGTCTTTCATACGACAAGGCGGGCCGGCGGCCTGCTTTAACCATCATGCATGGCAAGGCCATCACGGTTCTGGAAATGGACTATCCTATTGTGGAGTTCATGGTCCTCTGCGAAACTCCCTACAACAACGGTACAACTTTCCTTCAGCTCTGTTCAGATGTTTTAAAGCCATGATGACATCATTTGTTGGCATCCACAAGACGTTTGAAAATGTCAGAATAGAATCTTTATGAAGCTTCTACACATTAATTAGCCAACATCAGACATCTCAATACACTGTGAAAACAGGGTTACTATGATAAACACGTCGTGGGTCAAATGTGGATCAGTACCGTCCTGGATTGATAGATTCAACCCAGGTATTAGAGTTTAGAGTTTCCAGGTATTCATCATCGGAGAATTTTCCGGAAGTAAATAAAACACATTCATATTTTCCGAATGATTTATGCTTTTGATGCAACATTTCTTTCTCTGCTTTCATAATGTTTGTAAGTACTTTAATGTTATCCTAAAAGTGATTAAGGAAGATTAATTGGATCTAAATGGTACCATTTGCCTTGCAGAAGTCCAGGACCCTTATGCGGTGGTGGTGCTGTTGGAGAAGGACTTGATTGTGGTGGATCTGACACAAAGCAAGTAGGTGCTTCCCAAACTGCAAAGACCTCCACCTCAAAACATTTTTTTTGCAATATTCAACATGATAAAAGAAGAAAAGCATTAAAAGTTTCACCTAAGGCTGAGCTTCAAAACATAAGAAAGCTCTTTAGCCCTCTCAGACTGATCAGTCAGTCCATCAGTCTATCAAAAATGTGTTCAAGCAAATTTCTTACTTCAATGGAAACACTTTTGTATGAGAACTTTTCAAGTTTTAAGATAAGAATTGTTGTGAATGTGGCCTCAGATGTTCTAATCCAAATACCTTGCTTTCAGGGTGAAAACTCTACCACCTGGGTTAATTAACCTCTAAAGGGTGATGTGAAGATAAAAGCTGCTGATGAAAAATGTTAACAGATTATCACCTAAGCCCTCAGAGTACATTTGAATAGTAGATCAACACTTCAGTATAAATTAGTTTGCTCAGTAAATTAGATTTCATAATTACAGCAGTCAGATATAAATGTCTCCTGACGGTTGTAGTGGTAGCACAAACAGATTGTATTACACATTCTTATTGATCAGCAGGAAGTTCTGTTTAAGCTGACACACTGCTAATAGAAGTCTATTCAATAAGTAAATAAAGTTTTTTGCTGTGCTTTGCTGTGACGAACTTAATTTCTGAGTCATGTGTTTTAATATTTAGATTTTGTTGTAGACGTGTTAAAATTTACTGTTGACAAAATGGTTTGAGATCAGAGATCTTATTTTACTGACTTTGTAAAATACCAGTTTCTGTCCTCTGTAGTTTACAGTGCTTCATATTTTGTTTTCTCTTATTCTAATATCACATTATGACATTTAACATTCTTGTGTCTTTCAGCTTTCCTGTGTTTGAGAACCCATATCCCATGGATATCCATGAGTCTCCTGTTACCTGCACAGCTTATTTTGCAGATTGCCCACCAGACATTATCCCCATTCTCTACTCAATAGGAGCTAAAAACAAGAAGACTGGCTATAGCCACAAGGTGCAGAAGGTTTATTATCAAAATGAAACTTTAAGAAAGATCTCTGTTTTCTTTGTTGTTGTTTTAGCATAGTTGTTGTTAGATCTCTTTAGTATTTTATTTAAAGGCATTCAATGTACATTTTAAATTTTACTAGCAGCAGAGGTGACTTCACACTGGGTGTAAACACGGTGTTTAATATTTTTTTTTATTTTATTTTTGTAGATGTCAAATTTCTTTAGTCGTAAACACAAGTCTGAGTAAAATGTAGAGCATTTCCTTAACTCTGAGATTTCTGAGAGGCTGTTAACATTTCCAAATCCAGTATGTTCTATCCCATGTAGAAGCTAAAAGATAGGATGTTCAGTCTTCCTGTTATCTGCCGATATATCACTCTCTGTTTAAAAGTATTAACATCAGACATGGCTTTGCAAAAAATGTGGTTTCTTTTTAACATATTTTTATGCTTCCTCTGACTTCACTTTCATAAAATAACCAACACTGACACTAAAAACAGCTTAGTTTCTATTCAGTTATTTGTTTTCCATTTATTCAGACATGGGAATAATTGCCTGAGGAAATGTGATGGATTATCACCAAGCTCTGTTTAATTTTAATTCACTCACTTTTAAATTGAAGAGTGCAAATCTACATATTTTGTCAAATGAACATTTATTTAATAAAAATATTATTGGGACCACCGTTGGTCAGCAGTGAAAATATGCAGATTTTATAATGATTTTATTTGTTTTAAGGAATGGCCAATTGGTGGCGGAACATGGACATTAGGCTCTCACACTTATCCAGAAATAATCATCACAGGGTAAGTTGGAAATACTGGAATGAGATTATAAAAAAAAACAAAAACATGTATTTCTGGGATGCCTGGCAGCCTTTGTCAGCTATAAAATAAATCCAAAGGAGTAACTTTACACACCCGTGTTATAAGTAATGTCTGAATAGCATTGATTTAACACGTGTGAAGTGAGTCCATGCAAACCAAGCTCAGGAGAAAACGGCACTACCCACAATGCTTTTTACAGGACTGACAGACATGTTAACTTGTTAGGCTTGGACACAGGAGGGTGCCTGCTTCTGAGCGTCAGCCGAGTCGAGTCTTTGATGCCGATATGGAGATGCTTTCTGTGAAGAGCACAGTGTGAAAAATCTTAAAATCTCAGATCATAGCGACACTTGGCCTCAGAAAAACCTCAGAATTAAATTTTTATTTCTCATCCAACAGAATAAAAATAGCTGTGCTACAGATCTAAAGAGAGCAATTTACAAAAATATTGATGAATCATTAACTTAGGGAAGTTTGGTTAGTTCTGAAGCGGTAGCTGCTAAAGTGTCTTTAGGGGCGGCAATTTGTGGTGTTGAAATATAAAATGAGATTTTAAGATTTACATCTGTTGACAGATTTCTCAGTTGTTCAGAAAAATAACAGTTTTTTTTTTTCCTTTTTGTTCAGACATGCTGATGGGTCAATAAAATTTTGGGATGCATCTGCATGTAAGTCCCTTCTCTAATAATCTTCCTGAAATATTGTTTAGAGATCATCTCAGGTTCTTTGTGACACACCACAATCCAATAAGCAATACGAGTTCCCCCAATGCGTCACTTCCATTTTGCCACAGGCTTAAAAAAGAGGACACCAAAGCAAATTAATAGCACTCTCATGATAGGGGAAGCTGCACAGCTAATTAGGCACATTGCCTAGAGTCATATCAAAGCTATTAGCAGAAACAGACATAAAATAGCATATGAAAATGGGGTCTTACCAAAGAGAAAAGAAATATTCAGTGTATTCCTGTTCTTCAAATTTGTTTCAAAAGTCACACTACAGATGTTGTACAAGCTGAAGACCTCCAAAGTGTTTGAGAAGCCAAAGCCAGGTGAGGGCCGGGCTGCTGAGCTGGGGGAGGAAGACCCTTTTGCTGTTCAGATGGTTAGCTGGTGCCCTCATAGTCGCATCTTCTGTGTGGTCGGCATCTCGGCTCACATTATTCTGTATCGCTTCAGCAAATATGATGCCAACACTCAGATAGTGGTGAGTAGAACTAAGAATCTGAACCAGCATGATCGCAAACTGATTATCTGGTGCCCTGCATAAATGTTAAGTCTGAAGCGCTGGAATCACCGGCTCTGCGGTCGCCGTAGCTGCAGGTTTGTGGATTCATTCATCTTTCTGCACCACTGTCGTTTCTAGTCCTTAGAAGTGCGCTTGCAGTGTGAGCCGGAGGATATTATCACTCCATCTGAGAATGAAAACAATCCCTGCTTCTCAGAGCCAGGCTCCCACTCACCCCAACCCCACCACCAATACCCGGTTAGCCCTGGCAGCAGGACACCAGACGGTGCTAGAGACAGCATCCCCTGCCTCAAGTAAGAGCTCAGCTCACACACTGCAAACACAAAACATCAGGTAATTCCTGACTTGTGTAAGAAAATACTTACTAAAAAAAGACCAGTTAAAAATAAAGTGCATTTTTTTCAGTGTATTTTTTTTTCCGCATGCAAGGACATAATTGAAGCCAGAAACAACAAAAGTTTTAATAGCAGATATAAACACCTAACTGTTGAGTGCAATTCCCTTCCTTCTTTCTGTGCTGGGTACCTAACCAACCTGCCTCTCTCCTTTGTACCTGTTGTAGAGTAAAGGATAAAATGGTCCGGGTCCCTCCTGGCTATCAGTCAGACTTGGTCATCCAGCTGCTGTGGGTGGATGGTGAACCGCCACAGCAAATCACCAGTCTGGACCTCAATTCTGCATATGGGCTGTAAGTTTGTCTGCTGGTCTATCTGTGCAACTGATATTTTGTGGACTGAGTAAATCTACTATCCACGGACAAATGGAGTCCTTGCAAGAAGTTTGTGTAGACTTGGCAATAGCTTGAATGTTATAATATTAGAAATTTGCTGGTTTGTTTGAACTCTTTGTTTGAGCAGAAAAGACATACAGTCTACAACATGAGTGATTTTAGAAGCAAGTGCCTAAGTTAGAATGTGTTTTGGATTGTTTCTTATTCAAAAGGGGTCAACGTGATGCATACTGATTAAAATATTTACTCCCACACTAAATGTTCAGATGAATGCCTTTTCAAGTTGCAGTGGACCAGTTAGTTTTTATTTGCATCACAAATATTTCTTCATCCATCCATCATGCTAGTAGAGAGACCCTCACGTCCCTCTCCTTAGCCACTTGGGCCAGCTCCTCTGTGGGAATCCCAAGGTGTTCCCAGAGAGCAGTTCCTCCAGGATGTCCTGGGTTTTCTTGCAGATGACTGCAAGTTAGACTACATTAACATTTAAATACCTCTATAACTTGTTGTTTTTCCCATCCTATAGTTTTATTCTTATGATGGACGGCATGGTTTACTTTTCAGGGGCTGAAACAAAACAATTGTTTCTTAGTTTCGAATTCTGCCAAGAAGGGAACATTTAGCTAAGGCTAAATCCTAAACCTAGAGTAAATGCAGTCTATTCCAAGCACACATGGTGTTGTGTATGCATAGTCCTGCCCATCTGTCTGGTTGTTTCTGTCCTTTCTTTGGGCCAGTTTCAGCACATAAAAGCAGGTTTTTATGTATTCTGGTTATATAAGGTTGTATGAGGTTCCAAAGGGCATAAAATAAACATTAACAGAAACGGCTAGCACATTTAAGCATTCAGGAACTGTTTGTTAAGCAATGACCTAGCAATGTTAATTATGCAGCATGCTGTTCTGACAGACATTGAAGATAAGTTTGGATATGAAAACTTATATGTACTTCTGCTGTCATTGATTAGGATAATGCAAGTGTCCTTAATTGTAAAAACAGGAGTTTATAAAATAATTTGCATCATTTTTAAAATTATATTAAAAAAAAAACATATTTGGGAGCATTGCTCTAATATAAAATAAAATAATGTGGATGTGTATATGCAGCAACTGCACACCTCTTTCCTGTTTCCTTTAAAGAATGCTTAATTGCTTTTCTTTGAAAAGAACCTCTGCTATCAAAATCAGTAAAGTCACAGCTCGGTTTAAAAAGCCCAGTGAAGGCCATTGCATTTTTGTTTGAATTTCTCATTTGAAGCTTTCCATAATTTAAAATAGCTGCCAGAGATTTATTTATTTTGTCGTCTTTAGCTGGCTTTTTCCATGAATGCAAACTCTCCTTCTTAGACGTACACAAAAAAAGAGTATATCTTTAGCTTTCTAGATTAAATATTTTTAGCTTTGCGTTAATTGAAGTAGTGAAAGACTAAATATAATTTACTTGACTTCCAAAAACAAATTAGTTTCTTTGTTGTAGACAATTGTTTTATAAATGAAAGAAGCTTTAAACAGTATTGATGATATTAGTCCTGTTTTTGTGGGACTGCTTGCTTCTTCTGTAAACTTCTTTTTATATTGTTTGACATTCCTGTTATTCCTTTAAAAACCACCATATAACTTTATTCAGTTTATTTATACAGCACAGAGTCAAAAAATGTCTTCTCAAAGCATTTTACAGGGGAAAAAGTGTACTTGAGTCATCAACTGATAAGCAGTATTTTCTTTGTGGAACAATTAAAGATTGAGTGAAACCCAGAAGCACTGGGCCATCAGTACTGTCTACAGAAGGCAAAGAAAAGAAATGAACAAATGTGACGGCAATAATAACTGCAGTTAATGCCTTAAAGAGGAGCACACAGTAACACTGTAAAAAAATGGTTAATGAGTCCTCCAATAGCCTAAAGTTATAGCAGGATAACTAAGAAGATACCACAGGGAAACCTAAGCCAAACTAACTGATTTATTTATTTTTTTTTTAAGTTTGAAGCCTACTTTTAAAAGTGTGCCTGACAAAAAAAAAATGTCCACAAGGGACAAGCCTAAAAACTGAAAGGTTCCTACTTAAAATATATGGGTTTTGAGTCCCATAAACTTGTGAATGGATACGAGCAAGAATTATTTTTATTTTATTTATTTTTTACCTTTTCAAAAGTATTACGTGTCCCTACTATAGAAAAATGAAAAACATTGTCTCATCCTGCATGTACAAGGACAAAGTTCGGCTATCGAGTTTCTCCTGCTCAGTCATGCCTGACGCTCCAGAGTCGGGGCGCAACAGGTGGCTGTGAATCTTCTGGGAAATCGGGCATTAATATTGAAATCACAGCAGCGCCAGCGGTGTGCGATAAAGACGGGCTTTTGTTGTCAGTAATTGCATCAAAATGTCACCGATAATTTCCCAGTGTTTGGAAGTCCTCCATGTTCCACCTTTTGTCAGTGAGAGAAACCTTGTCAAATAGGCTAAAGCATGAATATGTTTTTGATTTTGTGGTTCCTCTGTGTGTTTGTGCATCCAGATTGGCGTTTGGGAACTGTAACGGTCTTGCAGTGGTTGACTACTTACAAAAAACTGTTATATTGTGCATTTCGACACTGGATCTATACGGAGCCACCGATCCCTATCAGCGCCTTACTCGTTCCCCCCGTAGGAACAGGCAGTCCACCTCAGGTAGCACACACAAGCACATCTGTCTTGCTATGTAAACCTGCCCATTGATGCACTTACCAGGCACCTAAACAATTAACTGTCAACAAAGCGATCCAGCACTCTGTCTTTCTGTCTCAATTTTCTGAGTTTCTGTCCTCTCTTTTTTTCTTCTATTGCTTTTACTCTTTTTTTTACATTTATCTAAATTGTTTCTGTTAACATTTAAAATGCTTGAAGGTGCTAGCATGCAAAGCTAACTCATTTTAGATTAATATTTTGAAATACTTTAGCTCAGTGCTTTGTTTTATTCCCAGTAAATTTCACAGCTCATTTGACTAAGCTCTAGTGATGAAAGCAGAAATGTGTAACCTCCTGTAACTAATCTATCCTAACCTAAACCTCTATGTTTTCTCACTTTTTCTTATATTTGTTACACAGTTCACATTTTATGAAGGATATTAACATCAGGCATTTGTCGATAGCAAGTTCCTCTCCTATGCTAACTAAAATGAATAAAATCAATGCCATGTAGAATCATTTTCAATAAAAAATACTATTGAAAAGTTCATTTCAAATTACTAAGCAAAACACATTTTATAGATTATTTACACAGACTGATGTTTTCAAGCCTTTATTTCTGCTAATTATGATTTATTTTTTTTGCATTCAGCTAATAAGACATTTTATAGAAAAGAAGGTTAGGATATGACATCAGACTAATAAAAACATTAATACATTAAAGTGGGGCTGATGAAAAGTGTTTAATACCGCCTTCAAGCTTATTTTCATCAGATGTTGTTAATCTGACAAAAAAAGATTCATTGAAAAGCTCATAATAATGCAGAAACCTAAAAGCCTTCACAGTACGCCCCAAAACACTTCTGCTTTGAATTGTTTTACAATGGCATATTTCACAATTGATTAAAAAACGTCAAAACCAGTAGAAAATCCAATTCTTTTTGACATGAACAGCCTCTATCAAACAGCACTGCTCTTCTTTACCTCTTTCCTTCTTTCCTGTCACACACGGCAAACAAAAACACTTACCACATTGTTATGAGGTGCATGTTAACAAGTTATGTGTCATCTAACATTGACATTTAATATGCATGTTGTCATTTGGTCTCTCTGTTTGCTCTGTTTTAAGTCCTGCTTGAGCATAGATCTGTAGTCAAAAGCCACAGAGGTCTTTTTGTACTTCCTAACCCCCGCCTCCCTTTTCTCTGCTCCCTACGTCGGCTGGCGATGGCCTCTGAACCCAGTTATTCATACCTTAATGTGTTGTAGCAATTTTCAACATTCAGAACGTATTGTGAAGAATAAGTCCTGACCTTAAACTAGCCTTAGTTTCAAACTGTCCAGCAATTTAATATGTATCTAAGTAGAAACAAATAGTATGAGACAATGTGCATGTTGTTAGAAACTGAACTGAGGAGAGTAAAAAAAACAAAAAAAAAAACACAGAAAAGATTTGAAGTCTTAGGATCCAATTTTTTTCCCAATAGCTTTTTTCAAAGTCTTTAAATTGACTTTGGCAAAAATCTTTATGAATTGATTTAGAATCGAGAAAAAACATCCAGATTTTGTTTGTAGTGGATACAAAGGGTTTTCAGTTCTGAAGTCATTACAAAGTGAATATCAACGGAATAAAAAAAAATGTATATATCAAAATGTTAGTCGCCATAATGACCAGCTGTTCCTGTAGCTCAACTGTCTTTATTAAAGTTACGTTCTGTCTTTCACAACACATTTTTAGCTGTTCCCACCACTCATATATATATCTGTAAAATAGACTGTAAGCATAAATATTATGCAAATTGCAATTCTGATGCTTTGATCTGTTGTTTTACTGAGCCAAAAAGCTTTAATGCTTTTTGAGTTCTTTCAGTGTGATAACCTTGAGTATCAAAATGTAAAACATGCTCAAATTGCTTTCCTTTTAAATTTATAAAAATATGTTTTTCTCCTGCTGCTAAAACAATGGAACTGTATAATTATGTTTACTGCTAAAAATAACTCTTTCATGTTGTTTTATACACACAGATTGAAACCAAAAATATAAACTTGTCATTCTTGTCTTTATAGAATAATACTTGGAGTACAAGCTAATATTTGCTGGATAATCAGTTGCAGGCTACAAGACAGTCAGCTGATTAAGAAACAGTTTGACTGAATTAAATTATTACTAAAATAAAAAGGGAAACAAAAGTATTCTGTAAAAGACTTATTGCTAGTTATCACAAATGCTTGATGGCAGTTTTGACAAAAGATGGCACAACTGTCATTGGTTATATAGTGCTTTTTCCCTAATAAATAAAAGTGTTAATTAAAAACAATGTTTTGTATTTACTCAGGTGAACTTTCTGATATCAAAAGTAGATAATATAATTAAATTAAAAATGTAAATGTCAAAAAAAAGCAAAAAACATCAAATACAGTTGGAAAGGAGAAAACACTTTCTTACTGCACTGTGTATTCAACAATAACAATCCCAAGGAATACACTTGGAAACCGTGCATCTAGTTTGAAATATTGCTTTTAAATTAAGTACTTTATGTTGCTACTTTATTAATTAACTGGAGTTACCTTGTCATTACTGAGGTAAAGTTTAGCCACAAAGTGCAATGTTTTTATTTACAAAGCAATTAGTTTCCGCAACAAGAGATTTATTTTATGTCTGGCTCTCAGTAATGATATCTCTCCTGCTAACACAGTGGTTTTTGAGCAAATTACCTATCAGCATCAGCATTTCTGGAGTTTGCCGGAGCCGCCGGTATATCTTGTCTGTCCTCCCCTGACACTAACTCAGTTGCTGCTTGCTCTCACTTTCTTTTCCACTCTAAGCCTGTGTGTTCTTCTCTCCCCCCCCTCCTCCCTCCCTTCCTCCTCCCTGCCTTTCTCCCTAAAAATATGTTTTCTCCCTCTTGACATCACTCCTTTATCTTCTCTCCTTCTGCCATTTCTCACCCTACTCGCAATGCTATCACTCACTCGCTCTCTTCCCTCCCTCCTATCTCATGTCTTGTCTTGAATCTCTTCCCACATCTCTTCCTCCTCTCCCCTTCATCCCTTCTCCTCCTCCTCCTGCCCCCTCCTCCTCCACCTATTGGTGACTCTGTGGCTGCTGATGTGGGCATGTGGGGCCTGCCTGACAGAGCATTGCATGCGCGGCCTGTCTAACTTTTATTCAGATTCAAAGAAAAGGATCCGTACATCCTATCAGAGTAAGTCGGGCCTTCCTACAGTAAAGGCTGGCGTGAAAGAACTCTGTGAATGTGTGTGAGTGGAGGGGGTTGGCTGGGTGGGTGAGTCTCTAATAGGTTTTTTGTGGAGAGGACAGACATAGGAACAGATTTGGACACATTCCGAAGCAACAAGTTGAAGAAATAGTCTAAAACCTATTTTTCAGCATAATAGCAAATCCGAAAGAAAATTGTGCCATGTGACTTTCAAAGGCATTCCTGGGCCTTGAATCTTTTGTGACATTATCGGCACAAACTTCAATGTGTTTTGTTGAGGGATTTATCTGATAGACCCGGACAAAACGGTGCATAATTGTGATCTCGAAAGAAAATGTAATTTGTGTTTCAATAAAAATCTGAAAAGTGTGGTATGCATTTGTATTCGCCCCTAAGAACCATAGCTTGGAGAATCAGATTCTTATAGCTTTTCACCTCCAGACACTGACCAGAATTTTTTCTGCCATGGTTTGTCAAAAATTAAATTCTTGTGTATTTCTTGTAGCTTTCGTTCGACACTGACTTTCTTTTTATCCTCTCTAACACATAGGCCAGATATGAGTGCATAAGTTACTATATTGATTCCTCCAGAGCCCCAAGGAAGTCTCTTCTGCTTCTTTGAATAATAATATCCTTGCCTAGCCAATCAGTTTTGATGGACAAACATGTCTGTATAGGTCTTAAAGTTGTGCTTTTTCCTTTCCATTTTTAGAAAATTGACTTAACTTTGATAGAAGATTTCCAAAACTTTGAATATTGGTTTATAAGCCAATCACTGATTAGTTTACTTCTGGAATCTGCTGGTTGCACTTACTTTTATTTTGGGATGTCAGAGTAAAGGAGGCTCAGTGCAAATGCATGCCACATTTTAGATTTTTATGTCTGAAAATTTTTGGAAACGTTACACTTAAGCCCAAAATTATTCTCAAAAATGATACTCCTTAAAGTGTTTAAGTTAACCCATATGGTCAGTTTGACTAGAAGTCATATTATCTGGGAATCCTGCCAGAGTCTCCAGCTGACGCTGATCAAACCTAAGTAGTCATTAAGAAGAGTGTAAATCATTTTTGAAATGCCATTTTTAATAAGCTCTAAAGAAAAACTGAAATTGTTCTTTTCCAACTTTTGTTTTATTATCTTTTGAGAGATATCTGTTTAATTTAACATCAGGCTCCATGTTTTTGATTAAAGGAAAATAACTTTGGGCTTAATTGTGTGTTTTCATTCCACTTGACAAAGGTATGTTACTCTCTGTTGCTCTATCACATAAAATCCTAGTGAAATACATTGAGGGTTTTCGTTGCAACAAGCCAAATGGGAAACCTTTTAAGGAGTAGGAATCTTTGTGAAAGCCACTGCAGAGGACTACTTCAGTTTCAGTCATGTCTAAATTATGTTCTTTGCAGGAAAGAGAGAAAGAAAAAGTCTTGAGTTTAGCAAGAGCAAATTATAAATATTCTAGGCTTCAAGTGATGTATATTTTAACTACATTAAACTTTGAAACTTGAATTGTTCCTGCACTGGATTGAAATTTATGTGTATGATTTATTCTTTGTGGGATACAGTTTGACATAAATTCTTGATCTATCCAATAAAAATGTTTTACTGAAACCTTTCAGTCGAACTGTCTGTCAAGTCTTTAGACATTCACTGAGACAAAATTAGACGGTTTGTTAGAACTTTTGACTGAGTGGGAAATAATTTAATTATTGGAAATTTGTGACGACTCAGTGAGGCTTTTAATGAGCCCACAGCGAATGCATATCACACAGCAAACCTTGACAGTGAGATCAGGGTGTAGTTATGTGAGCAGATGTGGTTTGTTTTGATTTTTTTTTTTTTTTGAAAGAGAAATGACTGCATTTTGACCTGTGCTTGCTGCATGCAATCAGATTTTGATTGGACTTGTGTTTGGTTTGTGTTTTGTTTGTTTGTCTAGGTCACTTTAAAGTGTGATTTGCACTACGTGCTATATAAACTAAATTAAGTCCACATTTACATCTCGGTGTAATTTTTTTGCGCCAAAAGTAGTTCCCTATTTTAATCAGGCTGTAGTGCAGGTCACACTGACAATCAGCCACTCTGATCCTTGTGGAGAAAATGTAGTCCCCGTTAACATAAAATTAAAGTTTCAACCAGCACTAAAAAAAAACTTGATTTTAATGTCATTTATTTATTGACAATAATTATATTCAATAAGTACTTTTATATTTATTGGCATCACTGATAAGGAGGTGTAGACCTATACACATTGGAAAATTTGTAGAAAAATTCAACTTTTAGACGAGGTAAAGTGTATTTGTATAGCATACTTCAGCAACAAGTCAATCCAATGTGCTTTAAGCTGATTTATTTAAAGGGGGGGGAAATCCCACATTAAGAAATAATTGGTTTTAACAAAAGCACAGCAACATTATTGTCACCCTGCTGTTAAGGCTTAATTGTTACCTCCTAGTGTCCTCTACTGTCCACTCCACTTCATGGCGTAATTCCATCACCCACCCACAGATACCTCTCTGAGGACAGCCACATGCAGCATAATTTCAAGTATCATGTTGGATATGCGCACCAACAGGGACAATAATAGTCAGTGTCAGAGGGTAGAGACAAACACACAGCAGATAATAAAAACAAAGAATCAGATCATAGTCAGAAAAAACCCCAACAAATCTTGTTTTTAAGAAATGCAGTGGGGAGAGAACAGCTGCTTTCACAGTGTGGAGCATTGATTTCTCAGAGGAAACAAGGATTCAGACACTGTATTCACATTCTGGTCCGAAATCACTTTGTTTTTTCTTGTAATTATTTTCTTGTTCTCTTCTGTGGAAACACTGAAACCAGTGCATTTTCAGCTCCTAAGGGATTGTATTGAAAGCTGTCCATCTCTGAGGGGAACGCCATTGTTTAGCTAAGTTTAAAATGGTCAAAATAGGATGGATGCTTGTCTGCAGTGACTTGTGTGCACAGGGACAAACAGGTTTGTCAAGCCCTTGATACTTTGTAGAACCCGTTTCCCCAGGTCAGTGCAAAGTCTTCTCCCCGTGAGATTTCACAAAGTTGGAGCACACAGAGTCCGATACTGACGTGTTTTCACTATTTCTCTAGATCATCAAAAATCCCTGGTCCTCTCTGATGCTTACTTCTGTCCACTTGATTCCATTGGTTTTCTTTGGGATTTAGGCTTAAGGACTGTGATGTCAGTTGAGGAAAGTTAGACTTTCTGTGTTGGTTTGGTCATATATTTTGAACAGTTATCTTGTTGAACGATTGAGTGACAGTCTTGCTCTTTTTTGCATGCCCCGGTGTTTCAGAGTTCATGAGGTGATGTGTTTAAACAGATGTTCCCAGGGTCTTTGGAAGAGATGCAGGCCCACAGCATCACAGCTCCTCCATTAATTGTGATACTAAAGTGCTTTCACACATATTCAACCTTTTTTTTTCAGATGCAACCCACTTGGAGCATTTTCAGAATAGATTATAGAGTAAAGAGTTATAGAGTTAAGCAAATGTTTTAAGGTGAGGATGGATTGGACATCATTCAGATAAATGGTTGCATTCAAATCACAAAGTAGACATTTCTATAGCATTTCTATCCCTACATCTACAGTAGAGGTGCCAATAAATAAGTATAAATATCTCTTTTAAAAGTTTTGTGTGGCTGATACAAATTTGCTTTTTTAATGATTCATCTGTATTAATAAAATGCTTACAGAAAGTTTTGACTGAATGTGTGTCTTCTCTTCCTCTTGGCTGTGATTGGCTGTGGCAGGCCTTACTGAACTCACTGACAACCAGCAGTCCATAGACATGGAAAGAAGCAAGTCGCCCACTTCAGGTAACCTACCCACACATGCCTACACACACACACACACACACACGCAACACAGCTGGACTTGCATCTACCTAGTTCTTGCTCAAAGTTTGCATCTGTTTCATTGCTTGCACTTTGAAACTATGCTGGGTTGCTGTTGACTTTTAACTTGTATTACAGCCCTCGGCCACTTCACCCATCACATGAGCATCTTCACTTGATGAGCGTGGCAGCTGTTTAAAATGGCAGCTCACGTTCTGTGGGATTAGCTGGAAGTCTTTGATTAAAAAGTCACAAAGGTGATGGAAGTGGAGTAGAATATCTGATGTGTTTTTCCACAACCGCAGCTGTTATTTTCTTTCATTTCTTTAATCCAGCAGAATTATGTTTCCACAAAGGTAAGAAAGCAAAAAAGTCCCCCAATCATCTTTTCATCCTCTTTCTATGTGCATCTTTGACTTGTCATCTGAAGTTGATAGAGCATCTAGCAGCTGTGGTTATAATCACGTTTTTGAAGGTGGGCTGGTAAGGTCTCAGTTTATATAACCCTCTTTTTTCTTTGAGCTGTTTTAGTCCTATTTATACTGTATCATTTAAAAACTCTTCTAATCTCCTGTCTATTAAGTGTTTGCTGGCGTCTGAGAGGGAGCTGCTTGTTTTAGATTATACAGGATCTATGATGAAAGAGGTTTGCCTTCTGAAAGGTGTAATTGTGTAACGATCCATATATCCCAGCAGTCTGTGTATGCATACAGGTGATGTTCTATTCATTATCTTGTCTCTTTCATTAGAAACATGACACCGTACAGAAAAGCAGGGTCAAACCACTGACGTGGGCTACTGAATGTTTTTGCGGTATGGATGTTTGATTAAAGTACTCGGTGGCTTGATTGCAGTTTGTTGAGTTTTTGCATGTTGGAGAGAAAAAAGGGGGTGCATTGTGGAGGTGCTTTTGTGTTAGTCATAACGAGACATTTTACTTCGGGACTTAAAGGTCAGAATGGTTTTGTCAGTGGATGTGACTGTGGTAAAGAGACTAACAGGCTTGCTCATTTTGTTAAAACAGGACTTTCTTAACTTTAAATATTTGACCTGCCTTAACATTATGACCACTGATAGATAAATGAACATTATGAGTAACAGAAAACAAGATTCTGTGACTTAAAAGTATCAGACTTTGATACTTAGAAACATATTTATTGCTTTTCTTAGTTTCAAGTAATTGTTGTCAAACACAGGCAAAATGATGATGAGGAATATGAAGAAAATGCCTGATTGTAGGTGTCATTGAGAATGGAATCATATAAAATGGACTGATCAGCAGGGATGAGAATGAATATTAGGAAATATAATACAGAGTAATGTGATGCCACCCAATAAAGTGGTGTGTCATCAAAAAAATCTATTTTTGAGAGCCTGTTTCAGCAATGATGCTGCTTCTATAATCTCTGTCAGTGAGAAATCCTTTCTAATATTTGCCTTGATGGCCAATTTATTCCAGTCTGATTCTTCTTTTTGATGAGACAAGGAACAATTTAAGAATCTTTTCACATCTCAGGAAATTGCACTCAATTTCTGAGACCTTTCAACAGATAGTGGTTAATTTAAAACTTTGGCTGTCTGTGAGGTTATGTCCAGCAATTTCTTGGGAACCGCTAAGGAGAGTTGAGGATGTTTTGGACTGAAAATGTTACATCAACGAAATAAGAGAGAGTTGCAGTAAAATCTAGTTTGTTCTCCCAGATACAGGTTCGCCAAGGCGGACCTCTGTGTGACAGGATTGAGTCATTGTTTATCAAACATGTGAATGTGGATAACTTAAAGGTATCGTTATGTGTAGGTTGTCGATATATTTCACTTTGCAGAGAAATTAGACTTTTGGGAATTGTGCCATGATGGGAACCTTTTATTTCATTCTGAAAAAGCGTAGTGTTTTGACGACCAGCCATCAGGACCACAGCTGCTGCCCTCCTGCCCAGCTGCCAACACCTCATCTTTGCACCTGTCCAAACAGGTGATGATCCTGCTTGGCTTTGAGGCATGTTGTTTTGTTAGATTCTATCCTGACAGACCCCCACAGATCTGGGCCTTTAAATCACTTTAAAAGGGGCCACTCACCTGACACAATTTTCAGCGTCAAAACTTCAGCTTTTCTTCCCTCCGCTGTCCTCAGAAAGCCAAGGGTGCAGTTATCTCTTCAAGGCCTCTTTTTGGTAGTGCTCTGTTTTGGGGGGCAAGTGTGCTGTATAGTTCTAGCTTATCTGATGTTGTGGCCGGTTCCAAAATGGCAGACCCTGAGGGGCTTACTCAGAAAGAACGAGCTGGCATCAACTCTGGCAGCTGTGGCTTGAGTGTTCAACTGGTCACCCACCAATTGGAAGGTTGTCGGCTCAGTACGGCCCGTTAAATTGTCCTTCATGCTTCAAAGTGTCTTCTGGCAAGACACTGAGCCCTGCATTACCCTAATATGCTCATCAGCATGTACGTGTGTGTATAATAAATAACAGTGCTGCATGTGGAGAATAACAATAAGAATATGAAGCAGTGTGTTACAGGTTTACTGGGAAACGAACAGTAGTAGCACGTTGACAGTCATTAAAAAGGAAAACATTTGCCAATTGAAAGGTTGGCAGTTTGATCTCAGTCGGCCCACTCCACATCTCAGGGTGTCCAACTGGAACGAAGAAACTGGAATCTCTTGATTAGGGTATAATGCATAAATTAGACTATGAAATGTCTGCCCTTTCAGTTGTCTAGCAGATCAGAAGTGGATAGGGAGAAACTTCTCTGTCAATTGACGGGTTGGTGGTCTTCTCAGTCTTCCCACTCCATGTACTGAGGTGTCCTTGGGCTAAGCTCCTAATCTGTTGGTTTGTGTGAAGTAGCAGGAGAAATCTCAGCGTCTGTTCTTCAATTTTCTAAAAAGGTTTTTTCCCAATTTTCAAATGTATGCTGTTTTTGTGTTTCGACATGTTTAAGTGGCTCGGATCATCAAACAAATTTCTGTCAATAATAATTGTAAATTGATGATATTTATCTGAAAATCTAATTGCCACCTAAACTGTTAAAGAAGTGCTATGGTGCATTTGAGGTAACTTGCAAATTTGAACTTTCTATGGAAGAATTTTGGCCCTTTTTTCTTTGATTGAGCCACATTGGAGTTGTTTTTAATGACAAACAGGCTGCTTAAGGTCTTTCAACCTTAAGCAGCCTGTTTTCACATGTGTACTCACCAGCCTTGCCTTCTGTTGAGACCACAAGGACAAAATAACGTGTCTAGGACAAGATGTTCTTTTCTTTTGTGATACCACGTCTTTCACAGCTGTCTCGTCGTCTAGGTCACGGACATTCACTGTAACAACAGGCTTGTCATTGGTTAATGAAAAGAAGACATGATGTATGTATAGATGGATGAAAAGCACAGGTATATGTATGTAGGACATGACACTGCGTGAACATCTCTGATTCACATTTTGTCGATAGGAGAGCATACGCATAAAGCAGATAAAGACCATTTTATACCATTAGAATTACAGGATGAAAATTAATATGATCACCTTAAGAATTATTTCCCCTGCATCTCCATACCTGTTGCAAATTAATTGAAGAATGATTAAAAAAAACACACAGAAACGTGTTATTGTTCCAGTGATATTAGACGGCACAGCTGTGCTCTGCTTGGCAGACTGAGAGTTCACGGCCTGTTTTCTCTGGATGAATACACACTGCCACTCTTCTTGGTGGCTATTAGATGCTACTTCTCTGCCCCTGGCAAACCAGGTTTGCTGTGTCTGCTCAAAGCCGTACACACCCTCAGACAGCTTATTAGGCAAGTCAGCAATTGTCCTTATTCACCCCATGTGTCGGTAACTCCAAGCGTAGTTGTAGATTTCTTCTTAACAAATCTTCATCTCTCTGTTCTGACATTTTTCTTATCTTTCTGTTGCCATAAGATGCAGTAATTGGCATGTCCGCTGACTGCACATTGTCTCCCTCCACACCTTGTACATTATGCCTCTTCTTACTTCCAGGGGTCAGTGGTTTTGGAGTTATGTGTTACCTTTTTTCTTGTGAATTTCAAGCCACAAGTACCCATTGTAGGGTTTATAGCCGACCCTCAGTCAGTCTAATAAGGTGGGACGTGGCTGATGGGAACTGGACCTAGAAGGATAAATTCAGCAGAAGTCCTTCAAACCTGAAACTTCCATGCAATTAATTGTGAGAAACCTCAGACCACTTAATAATAATAGAACAAAACAACTATGCAGAATTATATCAAAGTAAGATATTTTGCTGAAACTCAACAATCCAAGGAAAAAATTTTCATTTTCCTCAAATATACACTGTTTCAAAGTTATAATAATTTTATTACCAAGAGAAAAACTTTGGAAAAGGATTAAAAAATAGAGTTTTGAGAAAATAAAGACTCTATCCATCAAGAATAAATCCCATTTTATCAACCGTTTCATGAGAATAAGTAAATATTTTACTCCACCTGTAAGTCAATCATTGTATATCAGGGCACTCAGCCCTCCCTCCCTGTCGCACTGACTCCATTTGAAGTGTGACAGTACACATAAATCAATGTCTCTATTTCCATAACAAAGATAAAAAATGCTAATTGAACATTTTTGTTTTCTTCTTTTAAACAGAAAATATATTTTAAGAGAAACATGGAGAGAAAAACACCATTATATTATAATATAACATAGTTATACCATCAATATGGTACAACTATATTGATGTTATACCATGTTGGTATAACATCAATATGGTATAACTATATTATATTAGTTAGATGCTTACTAATATAATCCCTGTCTATTGTGATGGATGGCAGAGACGGTTTGAATTTCTTCCTTCTCTCTCAGCATCCATGAAGCCTCCTGTTCAACTTCTGAGGGATTTGGGGTCAGAGGTCAGGCATTGTTTGAGCTTTCGAGATGCTAGCCAGCATCTCCCAGGTAGACAAAGCATACCTCGTTGCCATGGATACATATCGTAGTAGCTGTCCAAAAGTGGCACATCATCCAAAACCAGAGGGAATAATCGTCCAAACATACAACACCTGCACCAAAAATTTAACCAATGTTTGAAAAACAAAGCAGCACAAACATAACACAGCTGCTATCATGAGAGGCGCAAGTCATGTCAGTCCAGCCTTCATGCAAAATAAGTCAGTCCAGAGTAAACCGGCTTCTCTGAATGTGAAAATACAAAACAAATAGACAATGAGACATTGACATAACATCTTTGTATGGCATGTTTTGAATTCTGTGTAGTAGTTTCTGGTTGGATCCTGGTCTAAAACTAATGATATAACATACTAAAAATATGCAATAAATACACTGTCTTGGTATAATCAATGACCTATTAGTTTTCCTTAGAGTACCATTACTGAGATGGTTGTACGCAAATACATTGCATTACTGAATCTCTAAAAAATTACCTGAAATGATCTTTGAATGCCACAGCATTAGGAACAAAACATTAATATACAAAGAAGAAACATGATTGACGATAAGGTAAATATTACATTGTCTAGTTGTAAAATGGGGTTATATGGTTTGTAATTTTTTTTCATGTTGGAATTTGCAAACATTAAGATAAGTATTTCTAAAAAAAAAAAATTCTCCTTTGACAAAATCTACGTGTGATTTTGAATTTAATGTCTTACATTTTACTTTCAGTAGTTTTATATATGAATAAGTAATAATTACTATGGTTAATGTGACGCTTACTGTATCAGCTGTACAAATCTTTGTCATTGTTTCCACAGGATCCAGTTAGTTATACTTTTTGCAGTCAAAATGACTTTAGATATCAGACTAACAAATATAAGTACAGCTGAGGAAAAGATGCATTGTTTATTAAATAACTTGGGCTAGAAACATGGCAATACTCGTTTGGTTTATTTTTAATGTTTGTGGATATAGCACTACGACGACTGTGTTAAAAATGTTTAAATATGTTTGTGCTATAGTTGGTTTATCACATAAAATATTTACATTAAAGTAGTGGTGTTATAAGTAGTTGTGGCTGGTGGTAGTTTTTGTTCTACTTGTGGTAGTATTGATAGTCCTTTCATTGTTATGCTGGGAGCAAATCAAGACTGCTGAGAGGTCAGCTGTTGATGGAATAGAATATTTCCTAAATATCTCATTAACGCCTTTGTTTTTATACCTTCAGATATGATTCCTGTCTATTACCTGCAAAGTTTCTCTTCTCCCCAGTTCACCCAATGTGTTTGTCTCTCCCCTGATTCCCTCAAAAGTCTGTGTCTGTTCTGTTGGCTCTCCTGTTTCAGTTCATTACCCAACCTCCCTTCACAATGATCCACGCATCCTGCCAGAGCCTGTGGCCAGTCTGAGAGCCAGCCACTGCAGTCCAGTCTTTTACTTACTGGACAATGGTAAGATGAGGGATGACTCACGGATCTTGGCCTCTTCACGGACACCTGCTTGTGGTTTTTGTTCTGTGGCAAACATGTAATACGTGAGGAAGATGGGATCATTAGTTTTAGGATGGTGGTTGTTTCAGTGTTCACCTTGCATGCTTGCTATGCTTCAACACTGTGAGCAGCCCTACTAACAGGATAGCAGAAATCGAATTATTTCAATTACCTTTGACATAATTAAACACTATTAGAGGATGAAAAATGGAGAGAAAAAAATACAGTGAATCCCTTCAGAAGTACAGATTCCCCTTGAACTTTTGAACATTTGGCACTTTACATTCAAAACTGCAAAATATTTTATAGAATTTTGTATGATTATCAGCACAAAATAGCACATAATTATGAAGCAGAATAAAAAAAAATGCATTTTTTCATTTCATTTGTTTACTAAAAGGAAAAACAAATAATGTAATGTGCATTTATATTCTCTGCCTTGTTAGACCATTAATCAGAGAAGCAGCAAAGTGTCATGTGGTAGGTGTGTATGAGCTGCAGAGATCCACGGCTCTGGTGGAAGATAATTATTGTTAGTGGTGCCTTACAAAAAGAGGGTCTAATGAGAACAGAGAGGGGGATAGACATTACAGTCAGGTGAGTCAATCAATACAAGGCTGCAGGTGATAATAAACGTTTGGAGATGTTTGGGAGCCAAGAAGAGCACAGCTCCCAGAACCGGTTCTCTGAAAAGAGCTGAACTTCCCTTCACTAATGTGAAAGGATGAGGACTAGTCAAATGACACAAAGATGTAACTTTATGACAAACATGACAAATGCCATGTCTGGCAGAAAACTAACACTACACTTGCATCGAAACAGGCCTCCTCTCTCTTCCTAAACGCTGTAGTGGCAGAATAATAGTGTGGAGATGCAATTCTTTGGTGAGAACAAGAAAGCTTGTCAGAGTTAATGTGTTAATAAGGGCAATTCTGCAAGAAAACCTTTTAGATGCACAAAAACATGAGACTGTGGCAAAGGTTCACATTTCCGTAGGAAAATGACCCCATACATACACCCGCATGGCTTGGACCTTATGGTAGTAAGGTCAGTAGAAACCATGACCTAAACCCAGTTAAGAATTTCCAGAAATATTTGAAAATTGATATTCACAGACACTCTTCATCCAGTATGACTAAGCTTTAGCTATATTTCAAAGAAGAATGGATGTGCAAAACTCTTGGGAACGTACCCAAAAAGATTTGCAGCTGTGATTGCAGCAACAAGGTTCTAAATGCAAATGCACAACACAATGTTAGCGTTTTACACCACATTGTTTTATTGTATCACCTAAAGTACCATTAATATGAACATAGTTTGTGGTTGTAAGGTGACAAAATGAGAAAAAGTTTAGGGATTGCATCTCTTTGCAAAGCACTGTGAAACTTCTGACTTCTGCAGCACTCTAGTTATGGAAATACCACAGAGACATAGGGAACATTATGTAGGTTTTGAGATAAATCTATACTTTTTTATGATTCAGCAGGAAAAACTTAATCAGACCTTCCATAGCCATCATTGGTGACAACAGAACGACTCATGAACGAGCTTGCTTGCAGTGTAAACAAGCACGGTGTTGCTGGGAAGAAAGTGTGTCTGGCTGTTTTTTCAGTGTGCTCCATGCTTTGTGTGGATGATTGCTGGGCGGTGTCATTGTCTCCGCTGCTCCACATGCAGTGATGTTTGCCGTATGCACCAGCCCTGGGCTTTGACCTTGGATCCCTCCTCACTCTCCAATGCTGTGACGCAGGTGGGCTTAAGAAGAAGAGGAAGGGGTTGCATTCCAGTTGGATACTGCTCCTATGTGGCATTATTCAACGTGCCTCCTCTAGAGTCACTCATCTTTGCCACTGAAAGGCGACAAGCTCCTTTCCCGAGCCATAGTGCTCGGGGTCTTTGTCTGTGTGTCAATAAACTCACATACTTATCTTGTTGTCCTCTTGGCTAACATTCATCATCGCCTTGTCTTGTCTCTAACTAACTGCATGGAGCCCGCTGAGTGGCCAATTGCAGGGCTGATGAATATTAACACAGCTTGCCCTGTTTGTCAGTTTAGCAATGTGTGTTTTAGTCCCATGTATTAGCCTCATATGTGATGTCAGCATCCCATTTTTATAGATTTACGGTATGTAATTCAGAACAGTGATTATTAGTCTGTCATTGAGGAATCAGGACAGGATAAGTGGAAATTATCATTATTCAGTTAAGACACAAAAAGTCTACTTTTTGTAGAGTAGACGTTTTTAAGAGCCACTGTATGTGGCTGTAAACTGATGGCTTGTCTGTGTGGAAAGATAAAATGTCGACTTTCGCCTAGTGCAAAAAAAGGAAGAAAAAACTGTTGAGCACTGCCAGAGCATTTTGGAGAACAGTTAAATGTTTATCTTTCGCCTTGAGCAAATGTTTTATATTTGTAAAGAGAAAGCAAGTAATAGCAGGGTCAGAAAAATAACTTTAAAGATGGTTTTTGCTGTAGGGCAACCAGTGGAAAATCATTTGTTGTGCAATTTCTTCACATAGAGATATGCAAATGAGTGAGAAAAGACGGCTGACATCACATTTGAAGCATTTGCTCCAAAAACTGCTGTTGTTTAAAGTGACATGAAATCACCATGACATGGTGAACAATTTAACACAAAAATTACCATGTATTCCATACAACTGACGTTCACTGAAAAAAATATTTGTTGTTTCTCTACTTCTCTAACCAATCATACACTGTGTCTCATAAAAAATATTCACCTTATTTGCTGTTAGTTGAGCTTTGTTGCATTTAATCATATCTAACTAAGAATCAGATTAAGTACGGAGTCCATTTAAGATCTGATTCACTAATTTTGTAGTGTTGTGTGAATTTAATCTTGCTCATGGCAAGAGTTGGGGTCTGATTGTGACACCAGTTACAGTAGATCCTCCAAACTTAAATCTGTTTTGTGTATTGATAACTAATTACTATGCCCACTGTTGTTAAGATGAAAGAACCACCTGAAAATTTCAATTAAGAAATTTGAGAGATGGAAGAAAAAGACTCTTTCAGTCCACATACATGCATAAGTAGCATATTCATGATCACACTTTTGGAATGTTTTTCTTCCCTAGCTTCTAGTAATGCTCCCTTCCCCCTTAAAACTGTGATAAGTTCAATTTCCAAGACAAAGAAAAGAAAATAAGGGGGCTGATATTTTGTGAAGCATTGCAAACTCAATGAATATACAATAATGAAACCTCATCATGATGCTACCACCACCATACCTTCTGGATCTCTTGTATTTAGTGCCATACCCCAAATCCAATATAGCTCAAAGCTGTTTTGCAAGCAAAACAATGCAAAAGAAACAGAGAAGGTGAATATTTTTGCGAGACACGATATGTTTAACATACATGCAATGTAAAGACACCGTCTTAAAAACTCACTGCAATCAATTAAAAGGCTTACTCTTAATTTTACACTGATTGGCCCCTTGGCTCATCAGATCAGCCCCACTTGTTTGTTCTGATTAACATGATTTCATGAGGTGTTGAGCGAAGGAGCAATTGCACAGTGAGAACTGTCTGTGTGCAACAGGTTTAATATGAGAATAGTTTTTCTGTTATTGTATCTCTTACATTCAGTATTCCATATTGCTGCTGCAGCATCTGATCCTTAATATATATGAAAAACATAAGAGCTCGTCTGTTATCTCATTAGTAGCATTAATCTGAAGGTCTGCACTCAATGTTGGAAAAAATCCAATGAAGTGAGTCAGAAATGGACTCTTTAAATTATGCCCTCATACATTTCTAATTTATTCTGTATAATTAGAATTTTTTTTTTCCCAGTATTTTCCAGAAGATGATATCTTTGGAGTATCAGGTAACACTGAACTGGAGGTAAATCTTTGGACGAAAGCATCTTGAGAAAACTCCACCCACCATGCATAAACTGGAGTTTACTTTTGTCAAAATTTTAACACTAGTGTTTTTTTTTTGTATAATTTCTAGGCCCTGGTAATCCTCCTATGCTGCACTCTTTGTTTCTTTGGCATTTAACAGCAGAAGGATTGAAACCTGAGTCCACTTCTTTTTCACAAAGAAATCTATCGGCTCCTTTGATTTTTTTTTTTATCTCTTTTTGCCCTCCTCCAATAATTTGAAAACAAAGATGAAATGAAAATAAACAGAAAAAATTTGAAATTCATGGTCATGCCATTTTTCTTCTGGTCATTAAAATTAGCAGGCATCATATAAAAACCATTTTCTGTCTTCCACGTGTTAACTAAACCATTCAGAAGAAATAAGTAAATAATAATCAGTTTTTCTTGTTTATTTTTTCTTCTTTTTGAGATGGAACTGACTTTTAGCACCTCAACTTCAACCTTTACAGTTCTCTACTTACTGTAAAATGCTTGCAAAATGTTTCACTGCGCTGTTTCAGTTGCCTTCAGTGTCTGACTGTGACTGTTGTATCGGCACCATGGGGTGTCATTCTGTTTATTTCTGCCTCCATGTGAGACATTCCAGGCCTCTGAAAATAAAAAGCACTAGATATGAATGTATTTTATTTTAAATACTCGAAATAAACTAAACAAATGGATGTTAAGTAATTCAATGTTGGGTGAAAGTGATCGTTTCACCCAACAGAGAGCGGTTTTCTACCACCACATCAGTCTTGGGTGTTACCAATATGCAGAACAATGTGAACAATGGCCTGGGAAAACCTTAGAGCATGCATCTTGCCTGCCTTATGCGACTGCACAAATCTGCATGCACTGGTTCCTTCTTCATTTGACTGAGTTATGTTTCATTAAGTTTTCTGTTTTTTTTTTTTTGTTTTGTTTGTTTTTTGGACTTTGTTTCTCATTATTTAACACAGATTACATCAGCTTTGTTTTCTTCTTATTTATTTAATTCCTTTATTTACTTATTTTCATTTGAAGGGATTAACCGGTTGTTTGTTTCCTATTCTTTTGTTTCAGTAAAGGGACCCGGCAGAAAGTTAAGTCTGCCCACAGATCTTAAGACTGATCTTGGTACGGTAGGCGAAAGCCAGCAGTTTTCACTTGATTTCCTTTAAGTTGTTTATTTTCTTTTTTTCTCAAAGATTTTAGGCTTTTCTGTTGCTTAAGAACTTATTTTTTTATTCTTCTCACTACTTTTTCCGTTTCCTTATGACTTTCTCTGTTTTTTTTTCAACCAGCCCATAAGACTGTTGGCCTGAGGTGTCTGTCTATTTTGGCCCTTTGACGTGTTTTGATTTCATTTGAATCTACTTTGTCTGTTTATTCTACATTTTGCAAGTGTTTATAAAGGTGATTTTGTAACTCATACTCATATTCAAAGTTGAGGCTTTCTATCGCTTTTACCATGATTGGACCATCTTCTGGTTTTCCTCAATCTTTCCTTCATCGACAACCGTTGCTTTTCAGTATTGGATCACTCGCTGCCCTTTCTCATTGTAACTGGATCATTTCTCTCTCAAACAGTTCTTCCTTCATTTTGACTGGATCACCTACATTACAGATACAACGCGTCCACCCCCGCATGCATCTCTAACTGCTACACATCATGATCTCGGGTTTCCCTTGCTGTCCTTCTGCAGTATGACATGGGCTGTCCACACTGACAATTTCTGCTTTTCAACATAAAACGTGCCTGTCCCTACTTATTCTTTAACTGTCTTCATTACAAACTTTTTTTTAATGCAGGTACAGTAATATTATTTTCAGCAATGGTAAGAGTGAAACTTTTTATGCCAGAATAAAAAATGTTCAAACCGTTTTGTTTTTTTAGTAAAAAAAAATTACCGTCTTGTTGGTGTTTCTCCTTGACAACAAGTAGGAACTTTTTTCATGCATCACATTACAACCACACAATTTAATCTATTTCATTGGGATTTTATGGAACAGACAAACACAAAGTTGTAGATGAAGTGGAGGGAAAATGATGCATGGTTTTAATTTTTTTTATAAAGTAAGAAAAGTGTTAATAAAAAGCAAACAGTATTGTGCAAACAAAAAAAACAAAAAAACACAACAGATAGATGAAGGTTAACATTTGTGAGAAGTTAAAAACATTGTTGGGTTATAAAACATTAAACAGCCTTAAAGAGTAAAATGAAATATTTTGGCCTTCATGCGAAATGCAATGGTGGTGAAAAACTATATATATATATATATATATATATATATATATATATATATATATGACTGTCAAAAACATTTCTGTAAACAGATTGGAGTAAGGGAATCCAAATCGGATACAATATTCAGGTTTTCATTTGCAAAAAATCTGAATATAATTTATCACTTTCGTTGCACTGATCTGCTTGACCTTGTGTTGGTCTGTCATAAAAAAATCCTGGTAAAATGCAATAAAATTGTGGTTGAAGCAAGTCAAAATATGAAAAAGGTCAATAGGGTATACAATTTTTGTCGTCTTAAAGAAAAGGAGCAACTTTGTAGTTGGAAAAATTGATGCAGTCTGTCAGATGGAACATTTTCTGATTTGTGTGGATGTGTGTAAATGTTTATTTTCAGTAGATTTGTGGATCAGTGTGCTCTGGATAAGGTAAAGATCATTTTGGTTAACTAAGGGTTTCAAACACAACATCTGGAGACAGGCAAGTGTTACTGCATCCCTGTTTGAAAACACACAGGCAGATAGACATGAATACTATCATGTGACTTCCCATTAGCCCCATTTTACATGCTGAGGAAAAAAACTCCCTGTACCACATTTGTCCATCCTGCTGTGAACCCATGTGAGTGTTGCACGTGGATTGGGTGGCACCCCAGAGTTTTTCATCTTCACTTTGAAATTGGATTATTTCTGCCAAAAGCACCTGAATGGGAAACTAGATCTGAAAAGGCAGACATATGAAAGAGACCAGAAAACAGGACACAGTGTGTACTGCTTTTAGCAATTAGCATAGTGCTGTTTGTCCTCAAGCTTCATAAAAGTCTGGACCAGAATATCGGAGAGAGAAGGAGAAAAGTAATAAAGGCAGGCAATTCCATCAGACATTCCCATCAACCCCAAATGCTTTTAACCTTGGTTTTATTATAAGGATGTCGTTTAAGAAGGGCATTGCTTTATTTATTTTTTCTCTGAGGAAAAGAGAGAACAGACACACAAAGGCACGGGTATCATGGGGCTGTTAATTATGATGATCCCGACAGGATCTGTGTCTGTTTAACACTGAACATCAGAATCCACCCAATCCAAACTGCCCTGCTTTCTTTTTTGTTGCCTCATTAATAGGGTTTAGTTCTAAACAAATTATTTTATTCTCCGATGCTCAGTCCCGTAGGCCCGCTCCATTAAATAAAGACAAAGCCAGCAACAAATGCGGTCCCTATGGGGAAAACATGCAAAGCCACGATTCCAGCGTGGAACAAGTGTTTTCATGTGAGCACCATCTGTGACTCTGTATCCACTCCAACTAAAATAATTTGCACAGGAATAACAGAGCAGATATTAAAGGTTTATTATGAGCTTAGCTGGTAATGTCTTAAGGCTTGTGATTAGATGAAGAAATTAACAACTTCTGCTAAAAACAGAATTTGCCGACAGTGATAAAAACACAAAGTGGAGATGAAATATCCCTGTTTTTTGTGTGTTTTTATTTATTTTTTTAAATCTCTTTACTGGCACAGAGTCGAGGAAGCTGCACTTACAAATTTCACTCTGCATTTTCCTTTTCCTTTCTTTGGACACAGCATCTCTTTCTTCTCCTTGCACATACTTACCTTCAAACCTCTCTTCAGCCCTTCGCCACGCACTCACCCCCCTGTCCTTCACTGTCATTTTCCTACTTGACAATCAGGTTTTATTCTTCTTACACTGCAACATATCCATCTTCATTGGCCCTGGAGCGTACTTGCCTTTCCATTCTAGAAACAAAAAGACACATTCTCCAAACTGCTTCCTAATGGCAATTCAAAAAGGCCAATTGATGTTTTGATTTCGCTTCCTACTTTCAGACCTATAAAGATGGATGTTGCAGCTGTGGATTACAATATGTTGGACAAATTTATCATTTCCCTCCGTTCTATTGTTTGCTAATGCTTTGCCGTTGTTACAGATCATGTCAATGGACATTGCACTAGTCCCACCTCTCAGCCCTGCTCGGCGGGGAAGCCTCGCATTCCAATGGGTCCCGAAGGGCCACGGCTAACCCGCAGAGGCCCTGGCCGACCACCCTTCCGAAAGGCCCAGTCTGCTGCTTGCATGGAGATCTCTTTGCCTGTGTCCCACACTGAAGGTGTGTGCTTGTCTTCCCAACTCCCATCCTTAAAACCGTCATAACATAACCCACCCCTAACATTTCTAATGAGTTGCATGTTACCCTCTGTCCCTTTGGTAAGTGAACTGTGGCCTGATACATAGTTAACACAAGGCAAGCATGTGCTAATGCAAGATGGCACCCTGGTTTTTGTACTCCTCAAAAGGAGAGAGCACATGGTCTCATAATCAAATAAACAACAACTAATTATTTGCAGCAAAAAAGTAATGGTCAAGTCAAAAATGTGCTTAGGAAAGTTGGCTACCACTCTGATTGTACGCAGTATATTAGTTGTTCGGTTCCACTTCACACAAGAATAAGACAATAGCAAAAGGGACAAAAGCCTTAAAAACTGAGCTAAGACTGACGAGAATAACACACACACCTCCAAACTGTGCATATGGGCAGAGTCCTTGAACTGGAGTTTAATTTCAATACATTTTGTTCAAATAAAAAAAGTATATATTGATGACTCAAAGAGAACCAAAGGAATCGTACTATATAATAAGGATAATGAAGAACAAAAAGGAGGAGAAAAATTCCAAGCAGCAGTTAATAGGGTTTATAATACAACACAATGGTGGCAATAGCAATAATAGTTACAATAACCACAGCGTAGTAGGAAAGAGTGATCACTAAAAAAATAATAATAAAAACACTTCAAGTTTTGCATACATGATTTTTCTTTTCTAACTACATTTGTGGAAATATGCACACAGAGTTCTGCATCAGGTAAAACTTATTGGGAATAACAATAACATGACAGCGGTGGTAGAGCACTGGAGATGTTTGCTCCTGCACAGTAAAGTTGGAACTGTTGATAAAAGCACAGGGACCTCATATAATAACAGGGAGATTTAAACAAAATAATCTAGTGAAGATATAGCATTAATAGAAATGGAATTAATAGAGTGGCCAGAAAAGTCACATAGAGAAATGCTTAAAAAACCCCCAAAAGAGTCATGTTACCTTAACACTGAAATGAGGTTTGAAGAGAATGAAATTGTCTCTTTTGACTGATGTTCTGCATTCAACAGAGCAGAGCAGTCTTAATCTGGTGTGCAGTGACTGGGAAAATATGTTCATCCATCAGCTGAATTACTTGTTGTAATAATATGAGAAGCATTTTTTTTTTTTGCAAGAAACTCTTTTTGAGCTATTAATTTTATTATGTGCAACAGGATTTCTGCACCTTGCATTAGCATCACCTCTCAACAATTTGACTGCAAGCTCGGCCTCTTTCAAATGCAAGAAACAACCCTTGCATTGTGTGCTTTTGAACTGTTGCTTGTGTCAACCATGTTCCAGGCCTGTAAGTTGTGCAATGTAAAGTGAATTTGCAAGATAAGTTATTTTTTTTCACAACATCTTTTTTTTTTCTCTTCAAAATCCAAAATATCTTATGCTTGTTATCATAACTTTCAACTTACAGCATCACTGATGTGTTTTAAGGGATCTCAACGTACTTTTCCAGATAGGTTAGAGGTTGGTGATGTGATATTTTAATTCCCTTTCTTCACTCAGTTACAATTTCTACGTTAACGGAAAAATGGTGTAGCCACCATACCATGATGTATATTCTGTGTAAATATGTTTTTAGCGATATGACTGAAACAGAAACATGTTTTCGAGAGTGTAAATGGGTGTCTGAGTAATCATTGGTTCAAATATTTTATATACACTGCATTAAAAAAGTGTTCCAACCCATGTCAACATTTAGTTAGATTGTAACCTCAAACTTCAATGGATTTTATGTGATAGAGCAGCAAAAAGTAGCACATAATTGTTTAAGTATAAATACAGATGTCTTGTAAAGTCATCTAAATTTAGAGAACATTGGGGATAACGTTGGGCACACATTTACAGCATAGTTAGGCAGGAAAGAACATTCTGAGCTTCTAACATCTCACTGTGCCTTGCTAAATGACTCCAAACAGTTTTTGGCCTTTAAGCAAGGCTCCATGGTTGGTGAGAAATTTCCCTGAAAATAATTCTGATTACAGGGGTTGCTCATCTTCAGTAGGATCAGGAAAGATGGTTAGAGTTGCAGTAAGACGGGCTGAGCTAAATTTAGGGCAACCTTCCTAATGCATGTAAGAGGCCTGGAGTAGGATACAGGATTACTTTCTTACAGCATAATTACCTTAAATTACAGTTATAGCTACAACGAAACATAAGGATGAGAGAACCTTCTCTCTACATCCAGTCTGACTGAAACCACTTCTTTTTTTTTTTTCTATTTATTTTTATCTATGTACTGTTTTGTCTTGGTGAATCACAAAGCTCCAAACAAAACCTACTGAAGTTTTTACAGTTGTCTCAAAATTAAGACAGACACCATCAGATAATTGTCTTAGCAAAGTCTGTGTCTTCTGTTCAGTGTTGTTGTTCACCATGTAAAGGGAGACATGACTCAGTTTACATTCAAAAAATGTCCCTTTATCGCTTACTAAGCAAATGGCAGCAAAACCATGCGCTGTCAAATCCAAGATGAAAATGTTGGGTTTTTTTTCTAGCAACATAATTTCTGAGGTATGGGCAACAGGACTGACACATAAAAATGTCTTCTCAGCTAAGACTGCATCATTTAATTACAAGCTGCGTGTGAGTTCTTGTACTTAGTCTGTCACTGCCAGGCAGCAGAGAGGAAGAGATGTTTCTGGAAATCCTTGGCGTCGTCTTAGTTGAATAATCAACAATTTATGGTGATGTTGAGCATTTTTACATTTATTCAACTGGAATCAAATATAATTTTCTCAAAAAAAAGAGTCGCACAGAGAGAGGTTGATTTGGTTGGCTGATGCTAGGAAAAATTACACATTCCAAGGAAAATGCAAGTTCAAAGAAAAGATTTAAACTGGCTATCCATAAAATTGACTGAAGCCTGACTGACCTTATTGTGGAAGTTGTTGTGACAAACTGCTGTGTGCTACTTTAAAGTTCAAAAATATCTTACTGTGCAGCTGTAATTCAGCCCAGTGCATTATCTTGAAGTAAAGCCAGCCAACCTAAAACAACGAGTTGATTTCGGAGTGCATTGATGCAACGTGTAATCCCTCCATTGATCGTAAACTTTCAAAAGTCTCTGGCAGTGTGGGTCGGCCAATCCCATTTCACTCTTGGACCTATTTTCACTTTTATTCTGAGCTCTCTCAGATCAACAAAAAGTCTCAGTCAAGTCACGAAAGGCAGATCTCTCCACAGGAGACTCAACAGTGTGACAGCCGCCGAAATGTCACCGCTACTGTTGCCACCCTGCACGCACATCAAGCATAAAGTAAGAGCAGAAGTTGGTCAGTTAGAGGTTAAATTGCATTCTCAAATCCCTCATTCTTCAAATCCTTGCTGGTCTTCAAAGCTGTAACGATTTGCATTCAGTCTGTTTGTAAGCTCCATGAATGCTTTCAGGAGTCTTCACAGCTAATGAAAGTACATTCTACCAACCAGAGTAAAGTGCTGTTTGTTGCAGTCAAAGCTGAGCTCTTTTGTATCACTTCTGCAAGTCACACTGCTATCTTCATCAACCTCATTATACAAGAGTGACCTGGAACCAGGAGGGAAGCAGTTCTTCATTACCATAAGCTAAATGTTTTATTAAAGTTGTTCTCTTGGCTACAGGTGCATTACCAGTGAGAGCAACGCTGTCAACAGAGGAAATCACTTCTTTTCACACTTGATTTCAAGCATTTATGACCTCTGATAATTGCTGTTTGACAGACGGCTTGAGAAATATGGCATAACATTTTATAATAATGTGAATGATAAGCAGTACCATATCACCCTACCTCAACCTGGATGTCGAGATGTAACAACATTTAAAGTTGGCCTATTTCGTGGCTTATAACAAGTTATTTACAGCCTATTTCAAAAGGTTTTCTTACTTTTATACATCTTACATTCATGTTTTTTTGCAAATCTTCTAAGGCAGATCAGTGCAAGCATGGAAAATGTCACAAATCTATCGCCACCTGATAGCAACAGTTCATACTTGACTATGTTCAAATTTCTAATACTCTTGTCTGGTATTGGCTATTAGCAAAATTCTGGCTGGTGTTCAGGCAAAGTAAGCTCTTCTGAATACTGCTTGTAAGTTGAACCCTTCAAAGCAATCAAGTCCTATGAACTTTAACTTGGTATGGCACTTTCTGTTTCCTTTGAATCCAAATATGAAATAACATGGAGGGACATTTCTTTAAGCCAATGACCACAAGGCTGGAGGCAGATTCATGTTTTTTTTTTTTCTTGCTACTACAAACTGTGATCATGATAAAAGAGGTAAACAACATCTTTGAAGCTCAGTGTTGTAACAAAGAGGGGCATCTTGGGGACACAAAGTCTCCATAACAACCATAACAGGCTCTTGGTTGTTTGTGAGTGATGCCAAAAAAATAGCACTAACATTGCAAATATAAATTTGTGGAGTTTGCTAAGTTTACTGGGACTCCAACTGGAACCCTCTGCTTTTGCCAGAGAAAGACTAAGCTTCTTGACAACAAACACTCCAGGTGGGTTTGGTAGGAAACAAAAGATAGACATGTGAAAAGAAACCTCATGCTCTCTGTTGAGAATGGTGGAGAATCTCTGAAACTGTGGAACCGTTTTTCTCCCTAATAGATTATTCAAGTGAAAATGGGTCGTCATTATGTCTTTCAACAGGATATTGATACAAAACAATCACAGACATAAAATTAGCCTATCAGCGTCTTAGTCCACATGAAGTCCGGTAGAAAACCTACAGGAGCTAAAGATAAAAGAACATAAAACATGCGAGACTATACAACTGCAATAAAAGATGGATTTATTTTAAGACTTTTTTTATGCATCTCCACTAGGGGTGCTATCACAATTTTCTCTGAAAAACTTTTTTTTTTTTTTCTTTCACACGCTGCAACTTCTTTTAATTAGCCTTTCAATTGCTGGCTCACCTTTGCTTATACTGTATTGGTTACCTACCTTTGGGACTGTTGTGTATCAGCTGCGCTGGGTTACCACGGCGAAGAGACAGCAGGATAACTGAAATAATTAAAGGTCAGAAAACAGTGCGAGAAATGAGGCTGATGTTAATGAGGCCTACATGCCAGGCCTTGAGACAGAGGAGGGAAATGGCAGGGGAAGCCCGACTGAACGTACAGTGAACATTTCTACAGCACCAACTCTAATTTGAGCGCAAATGTATTAAATATTAACAATCCAATTTATAGTTCAGTACTTTGTATGTCTAATTAGTTGGTGAGTCTTGTTTACAATTAGTGAAGCTCACGTACAGCACATTTTTTAGCTGAATCACAACGCAGTGTTGTGGCTCACTTAACTTCAAACAAATATAAGATTGATTGGCCTGCTTCTACTCTTACCCATACTCTTGCTGCTTCTTTTGCTCTTTAAGTTGTTACAAATTGAAGACAAAGTCTTTACCAGTTAGGCATTGAAATTTGACACGTCTGTGTACCCCCATGAAAAAAACAAATAGAATTAGGCATTGTCTCCAGTCTTTCGTCCATGTCTCTATTATGTGTTGCAGGTGTACGTGTACATAGCACTGTTTAGCTCTTGTCTGTCTCACCTCCTCTATACCGCCTAGCCTGTCTATGCCTCCCTGTAAGGGGCCCCAAGGGGTCCCTGTGTCCTGTCAGAACACCACTGTGCCTGACTTTCATTAGCCAGCACCCCACAGGCTCTGTCACGCAGCGTAAACACACCCCAGTGACACACGGCGAAAGCAGGCTGCCGCCGCCCAGACAGAGGTCTATTGTATGCTCACGGATGCCTGCTGCAGCGTACAGCACTGTTTCAGAGATAGCAGAGGTTTCGGAGAAAAAAAGAGAGCAATTATTTACCCACATGTTTTGTTGTATCTTTCCACATAGATGCATGAGTGAACTTTTAACTAGTTTGGAAACTGAAATTCAGTATACACGTATTTTGAAATAACGTTAATTACAGATTATTTGATCAGCAATTTTGTATCCAATTTCTGATCACCAATTTAGTTCTGACTTGCTGATGTTAGCCGATTCATCTTTCAAAGGTTTAAATAGCAAAAATAGATTTAACAATAAAACATTGGTTCCTCACCAGTAGCCCAAATGTAAAGAGCTGCTCTACTCAATGAAAACTTACCAATACAATAAAATCCCTTTGGATATAGTGCAGAATTACATCATCTGTCCTTTACAAATGAGGCTACAGCTGACTTGCCTTTTTGCAGGTTTTGAATGACTCTTGAGGAAAAAATAGGCTCATTCAAAACACATGAAGTAAGAACAGTAAAGCAAAGTCCAAATTAATATTTGAGAGAAAAATGTTATGTAAGGTGTTACACTATTTATTCAGTTGTTTATTTATAGCTTCAATGGAGAGTTAAAGCAGCCTTTCTACTCAGAAATATTTTTTATATACATTTGGAGCAGCTTTACACCACGTCTAAGTGAGAGCGGGTGACCTGTGGTTCTCAACTCTGCAGTTAAACAGTTTCAAAAATGTTTCAACATTTTAAACTACTTGAAATCTTACATTATAGATAAGCATGATTATCACAGTTTTCTATTTATGTGTGTCTGCTAACTGAAAGACAATCTGTCAGAGCTTAGCTATGATGCATTCACTGATCCTAAAACAATACGATTGTTGAGTTCATAACCAGCTGCTCCAGCATCAAGGAAGATCAAGATGATTTGTCAGTTCAACTACAGTTCCAGATTCATCTCTGGATGCATCTTTAAAATGCACAGATAGAATAGAATAGAATAATTATTTATTCTATTAATTGGTAGCTGTGTGTTTTCAACTGACCAGCAAAGTGACTGGCAACTCACAATATCAAACAAAACTTTTAGCTGAGTTATGGAGTGATTGGAATCAGTCGACTTGATCTGATTGAAACTCAAAAATACAACTCAAAATTATCCATTTTAAAATCACAAGTGAGGTGCTTAAAGTGATAAAAGGAACTCTTTGATAGAAACTTATATGCACATGCGTGGAACAAGATTTAAAACACATAAAAAAAGACTTCACATATTACAATAAGGTCGCCTATACTTAGCTTTCAACCTCTGCTTAGTATAAGATACACCAACATTTGTAAATGTTGGCAGAATATTAAAATGTCCGAGTTAAGGTAAGGGTCAGAGTTCCTTAGGGAATAATCACAGAGAGTGTGGTTTTAGTAATATCAACCAAAATAATTGCAAATTCTCCATCTCTAATTTAAAATCATGTCCACTACAATTTTGTCATGCAATAGTTTTGTTCAGAATCTGTTCATCTGTCACAGTGTCCTGCTTGCAGTGTCTGTTCCCCACGACACTTGAGCTTAAACATGAGCACGTTGTTAAGCATAAAGAGTCAGAAGACGTGAAGATGCATTGTTTGGTCACTAGAAACCGAGCTCGGATCACCCATCTTTTACTGCTACTCTTTCACTGCCGTATACTTTTGAAGAAATGTTTTCCACGCTCAGTTGCTTTCTTTTCTTCTCTTCCTTTTTGTTGTTCTCTGGAACCGTTGTTCATCCGTCCATCTCGTCTGTTGCGTTGCTGCTCTTGTTTGTTTGTGCGCACTGGTGTGTGTACGTGTTTCTCTGGGCCATGACGGGGATGTGGTTTTCTTCTACGGGGTTCATGTTGTTGGGGGACAATTAGGGCATGCATCAAGGAGGGCAATGCTTCAGCAGTTACACGGAGTCACTATGTACTCCCATGACGAGCACCACACCACCGCCGCGTACTGCTGGAACGAGAGAGGTAAGGGGGCTTCGGCAGACACACAAACACACCTACCGCTGTCCTGCTGACTTGTTTGCGTCCGTCCGTCAGTCAGAATGTCAACTCGTCTTGTGGCCCTGTGTCATCTGAACATGCCTTCAGCTGCGTCATCTTGTCTTGGACGATGTACGAACTGGGTGGGTCATGTCATCTTTATAGAAGAGCAGCTAAATCTTTCACAGGCTTTTTGCTTGGTACTGCTTTTATGGCCAAGGGAGATCTCCTCTTTTTGTTTCGTTTTAGGTTGTGTTTAATCAACAAGGAGAGCTTGGGTATTCTGGGGTTTAAAGATCCAATGTTCAACTTTTTTTTCGATAAAAGCACTTTGGAAAATTATTCGTAACCCTTGACCTTTTCCACATTTTGTCCCATTATCACCAGAAAACATCATTGTATTTTACTGTGTTTTACGTAATGCAACAAAACAAAGTTGCACACGATTGTGAAATGAAAGGAAGCTGTTTTTCAAACTTTTTGTTTACCAAAAAAGTTAAATCTGCAGAGTGAAACTGGTTTGAAAACCATGTAAGCTTTTTCTTCAATAAGTTTAATGATTGTGTTGGCCTGACAAAATCTTGACAAAATGCATTGATGTTCTTGGTTTGAATTGGACAAAAGGTGGTAAAGGTTTAAGGAATAAAATATTTTAATGGCACGGGTAGTACAAATCTATGTAAAAGATAATTACGTAGATTGGATATTTTGCCATCACAATACTGTAAAGTGCTGAAAAACAGTTGCAGCCTTTTAATATCCGTTTAGATTCGATTAATCTGTTTGATAAGCGTACACCAGGCTCTGCACCTATCTGTACTTGCTTTTCCATAAAGCCTCCACTTTTTGTAACATCAGTCTAAGAGTGCAGTACTGAACGTCTCTTGGCTCTGAATTATTCAGAAATGCAGCAATACGGAAATACTTTCATGATGGAAGCTTTAAGCACACAATGAAGGAGTGGGACGCAGAATGCCGAGATGGAGTTAAAGAAGCTTTTGAAATTGGTGCAGTTTGTAGAGTGTAAGTGTGTGTGGGTTTGCGTGTCTTGCCAGATGGAGTCCTGCCAGTGACTAAGGACTAGTATGATGTCAATAAAGTTAAAGCATAAATGTGTATGTGTTTCTTCATGTGTGCGGGTGTTTATGTTTCAGGTAGAGGTGGTGTTTCTGTCCAGGTGTCTTTACTGTGAATATTCACTTTGCTTCTAAGTGTTTGACATCCATTCACAGGCATTTTTGTTGCAGTGTTTTGCATCACTTAGTCAAGAAATGAGCCATGTTTGAGTTTTAAAAATGTTTCGACCATGCTTATCACTCCTTTTCCTTCCTGTATGCCCTTTTTCTTTTTAACCGCTTGTCCTGCCATACCTCCTTTCTGTTGTGCTGCCATTCCTCCCCACTAATCTTTCACCAACTCTTGTAAAAAAAAAAAAAAAAAACGTTTTCCACAACTTTACCTTATGTTTCTTTCCCTCTTGCTCCTCTTCTCCCCATCATTGCTTCCCATATGTCTCCTCATTCTTTGTTTCCACCGTGCCTGTGTGTTCGGCCATTGTTCTTGCCGCCGCTGCTACAGAGAGTCGTGAAAACTCCTTCAGCCGCTCTCGCAGTTCCAGCGTGTCTAGCATTGACAGGGACACCAAAGAAGCTATCACCACACTGCAGTTTGGAGAGTCCTATGGACGCAAGAGTGATGCCCTGCCCACACCATGTCTGTGGGTAGGGACTAGCTTAGGAGTGGTCATCCTTATCCCACTATCGATCCCCACTGACCACGAGGAGAGGATGGAGGACCCTGTCACTGTTGGCCCTAGTGGTAAGCACCAGCACTTCTAGGTTTTTACTGACAAAGTGTAGCTCATGGACTGTTTTTATTTGTGTTGTTTTAAAAGAGGAAAAATATGTATGTGAATAATAAGTGGAAAAGCCTTACTGGCATTACAGCAATCAAACTCTTGCTGTAATGCAAGAGTTAATTTTACATCATTAAAGTGCTCAAATTAAAGGTTGTTGCATTTTCCCTGTTTTTTTTTTTTTTTCTCAGAATGGTATTTTAATAAAAATAGTGTAAGGGAACTGAACAAACTGTGTTTCTCTGTTTTTCTTTGTTTGTTGTTTTCCTCTTAAATTGTGTGATTACATGCCCATCTACTCTAAAACCTCTCAAAATACCATGTTTCTGCAAAAGAGGCCCTTTTAGTATAATGGCAGGATATTTTCTGCAGACTTAAGTGCTCCACATTTCACTCTTAGAACAATGTAAGTCAAACACAGCAAGCATAGGTAGCTCATTTATTTAAATTGGATTTAATCTGTAGTGGAAGATAACTTTTACAGGAATTTATCATTCTTGATCTTGTAAATTACTGCCATCACTCAAGAGTTCAAACGGGTTTGCTGCTTCGCCGTTTACTTTGAACAAGATTAAATAGCAGCAGGCAAACATGCACTAGTCGTCCTTATTCCTCTGAAGTAAAACAGAAACCTTGTGTAAAGTAATGGCTTTCTAAAGAATTGGCTGTCTTAAGTAAAACAGCTGAAACAAACTTGTTTTTACAATCTATGTTTTTCAGTTGTCCAAATCTTGAAGACATCAGTCTGGTCATAAGTGTAACTAAGAAAACATTAGCAGCTGTCGGTAAAAATACTGGCAATCGTGTAATCATATGTGCATTTCTTAAGCTTATTTATGAAATCTAAACTTTAAATTACTTTAACAGATATTGTTATGGATCCAACAGCTCCATAGCTTCTACATTTGCAGCCTTGAAAATTGTGGACCACTTGACTCTTATCTCTTGTTTGTCCTTTCCAAACTTCCCAGGAGCAGTCCAAATGTTAAAAGGCTCTGTGCTTCGCTTTGGTTTCTTGGACTGCAATGGAGCTCTAATTCAGAGCCCATATGAGGTATGGCGGGACCTGAATGCCCCAGAGGACCCTGACAGACCACGGAGGCGCAAGCTGGTCCACTTTTCCCCGTCCTCTTCCCAGGATGCCTTTGGAGAGGGACATTTGGCCGTGGTGTGCTCTGAGAGGCAGGCTAAAGTCTTCTTGATGCCCTCACAGTCATGCCTCTTTGTCCACAACATCACAGAGTCGTCCTTTGTGCTTCGAGCTGATGTGGTATCTCTGTGCAACAGTGTGTGCCTGGCCTGCTTCTGCGCTAACGGACACGTCATGACACTCAGGTAAGATTGATCTGCAGCACTCAGAGTGCTGCATGTGTAAGATGTACACGTAAACCAAAATGTAAGAAAAAGGATCATTTAGAAAGGTTCTTACCAGTAAAAGTCTGAAAAGCACAGCACGCATTCCCAGCTATCTTGAATCAGCACTTTTTGCGGATATCATGCTTTTAAATCCTTCCTTTTCACATTTAAATAATTTACTCGTGCTGTACATAAAGCTGTCTGAATGTCTCATTATACGAGCTCCACAAGCCCCTTTTGTATCCCTGTTCTGATTTGTGCCTGAGAGCGACTCACTTCGGTGTGGTTTCTTTAAATGCAGCTTAAGCATTTATTTACAATGATCTAGCTGCACAGAATTTTACCATCCATCTTTACATGTTAAAGCCAGAATTGCTACCAAAATTTCAACGAACAAGTCTTTTAGACAAGGTATCAACACAGTTGTAAGAACCTTCGAAGATGTTCTGATGCTATGGAACAATGTGATGAATTGTGTGGGTTAATCTGAACATCCAACATCTGAACACTTCGATCCACTTGTAGTTTCGGGCTCCTTGAACTTAGACTTCAAAATTGCTGCAAGAAATAAAACTGGAAGTGTCACAAAATTGGTTAGCCAGAAGTTAATGGCCTTTTTTTTTTTGGCAGTTCTGAAGCAAATGCTGTGTTTTATTGGTCGGAGAAAAGTGCAACAGAGAAACTGAACAGATGGAAAAAAATCTGAAAATATAAAGATATCTACACAGCATCAGAGAAAAATTCAACTTTTCTGCATTCCTATGGACTCCAAGTACACAACAAAATGCATCCAAGAACTAAAAAATTGGATGTTGCATGATGTGTCTTCTTTAAGTCTTATTGGAATTGTCTTGTAATAATCTTCTCACATCAAAATAGGGAGATTTTTTTGTCAAGTCCAGATGAGAACTGCTAAAATTAACTGCATAGTTACAGTCAGATTGAGATACCAACATTTACAAATATACTCGATTGATTCCGCTCAATATTTTTCATTTAAAGCGCCTGATCTGATGCATTTCAGACATGAATATTAAAACAGAATTCGTCTGGATATGCATTGACTTTCTAGTCTTCTCTCGTGCACTTTGTAGATATAATGTTCTCAAAGTTGAGAAAATCTGCTTCGAGAAATTACTCTTCACTACTCAGCTGGAAGCAAATTGGTTTTATTTGAATATCTGATTTCCTTTTCACTGCTGGGCATAAAGTTAGCTCTCACTTCCCATTTGGTTTTTTGTTTAGAAAGTAACTCATATGATCTAAGTGTTCACCAGGTGTCTAATGTGTCTCTCATTCACTCCTGTCATTCGTCTCGCAGTTTGCCCAGCTTAAGGCCGCTGATGGATGTCAATTACCTGCCTCTGACAGACATGCGCATAGCAAGAACCTTTTGTTTCACCAATGAGGGGCAGGCACTGTATCTCAGCTCCCCGACAGAAATCCAGAGAATTACATACAGCCAGGAAATGTGTGACAACCTGCAGGTGAGCACTGTGGTTCTGTGCATAGGTATGTATCTTTTGGTTGGGAAAAGCAGCGGCGCTGTGAAGGAGCTGTATCCATTATTCATGGCCCTGTTAAAGCCCGGGGCGGACGGCGGGATTAGGCGTCAGATGTCACTTTGGTTATACATGGTGCAAACTTCAAAGGATTGAACATTTATATGGTTTTACTGTGTAAATGTGTTCATTTAAATATGAGCATCATCATAGATATTTATTGTTCAGAGCTGACGTTCCACACTTGCAGCACATGGATGTGGATTAAGTCATGTGATGTTTCCATAGTGCCATCTAGAGGCAGAGGTGGTCACAGTGTCATTACTGATGTGTTGGCGTTGTACCTCTAAAAAAAATGGCTGAAATATGAGTCTTAAAGTTTTAATTTTTGCTCTCTATTTGTTCATTTCAGGAAATGCTTGGGGAACTGTTTACTCCAATAGAAACACCAGAAGCTCAAAACAGAGGATTTTTAAAGGGCTTCTTTGGAGGAAACGCCCATACTTTCGACAGAGAGGAGCTTTGTGCGTCTTTTTATTATTTAATCATAACTTATCATGCATTGCATCTAGAAACCTAACTTATTCATTAACAATAAGACAACATGAGACAATTAACCCTTTCAAGATTAATTCAACAGCTAAAATACACAGAGGGATAACAGTTTATGAAAATGTCATTTTGCCTGATGTGGTTCCCAGTTGGTGAGGCAGCAGCTGGGAAGGCTTCTCGGAGTCTGGCACAGCACATCCCCGGCCAGGGAGGTGTAGAAGGCATGAAGGTGGCGGCGAGTGGAGCGGTGGGGGAGCTGGCTCGGGCTCGCATCGCTCTGGATGAGAGAGGCCAGAGGCTGGGGGAGCTGGAGGAGCGGACCGCCCTGATGATGACCAGTGCAGAAACTTTCTCCAAACATGCGCATGAGGTGAGGATAGAAGACAATATTTATGTTTAAGGGTCCACAGTGAAGGCAGCCATACTGTCAGTAATGTTTCATAGGTCTGCACGACGTTTCGGTTTTACTGCTTGCTTTTTTTGCCACATTTCTCTCACCTCTCTTTATTTAATAATTATCACAATGTTCTCATGCCCATGAGCTTCGGTATCTCAAACACAAAAAATATATATATATTTTTTAACATCAGGGAGAGAGAAATCCATCCAGTTTGAATGAGTAGTATTTGAAATGTAATATTCTACCAAATATTCCTTTCAAGCACCTTGTTCCAACTGTGATATTATGCACATTAGTACTACAATTATAACTGCAAATTTCTGCATTCTTATTCATTTTCACTTCAGTAACAGATATTCCAACCTAGAAGGTGTTACTGCAAGATTTTAATTCAGTGTTTTAACAACATACCACCTCAAACATGGATTGCTTCATCATTTTTGTCTAAAGTCTTGATTCAAAGCACAGAACTACAAACTTGAATAATCTAATGAATTGCTCCTGCAGATGATGTATTATTGCAGAGCAATTACCTGAATGCTATGCTACTGCTAGCATATTTATTCTGATTTGACTTTTTTTTTAGACGAAGAAAATGTGCATTTACATCCCGCTCTCATTGTGCAATCAGCTAGTTGAGGCTTCAGAGACGTCTCATTTGACTTTTACCACAGGTTGAGGAAACTAATGAATACTGAAGGGTGTGAGTGATTTAGCATGGGAGAAGGGCCCACAGCAGCACTCTGTGGTGGTTGGGAAGAGCAGGAATGATACGTGGTTTCATGTCAGAGATTTCATAAGCCACAAGATCTATTAGTTGATTTATTTATTTATTTATTTATTTATAAAAGTTTATAAGGAGCTGCAGCAGCCAAAACAGTCATTCATTTACAGTCTCTCTTGTAAAGGTTGAAAAACACTTGGCTCGTTAGAGGGAACCCAAGAAAATCATATCTTTTGCAAGAAGTGATTTATTTATTTATTTTTTTATGGATTGCAGGAAATACGGTTTGCAAGCTAACATTGGTATGACTGACTTGGACTTGCATTGCTGTTGGCCCCGACAGCTGCTGTTTTCAAATTATTGGCAAAATCCTTTTATGATGACAAAAACAAGCTCCCCCATGTTGAGGAAAAAGTAACCAAATTCATTGGCGGCTCAGCTACTGTTTATTTTAACTCTTTGATTTATTAACCAACAGCGTATGACTCTGTCTTTTTGCAGATGATGCTGAAGTGTAAGGACAAGAAGTGGTACCAGTTCTAACATCGGGACGGCGGGATGAGGCTGCCACTGGCCTATCAAGAACTTCATGCTGCGACTGGACTTTCACATGTGAAATGAAAGCAATCAGAAGAGACAGAAGAGTGACTTTGTCTTTACAGCTTTTAGAACTAGCTGTGTGTACTTCAGTGTCACTTTGCTGAAGGACGAGAGCAGGTTTATTCCTCGTCTAGACGGGAGGTAATACGGACAGTTGGGGACAGTTTGACGGTCTAAAGAAAGAACTTGAAATATCCAACAATGTGGTGTGAGTGTGTGTATGCGTGTTTGTCTGAGTGTGAGCTTGTATGGTTGGGATTTCTGGATCTTACTGTGTAGATACTCAAAAGTTATGAAACCAACAAGAAATGCATGAAACAGCAATGGATGAGTATTAAAAAATATCCAACTGCCATATTAAAAAGCAGCATGCTAATTTAAGAGGAGATTTAAAATGATTAAAAAAAGAACTTTTATTTATGATGTAAGCCAACGACAGAAACTATGAAAAACTTTATATTTTTGAGATACTGGCAAAAAAAGAAAAAAAAAAACAACTATATCTAAAAAGGGAATCGTATAACTGCATTGCTATTAAGCCAAAACTTGTGTTACTTTCCCTTTTTTAATTTTCATTTATGGTTAATTTTATTAGTCTTTTTATTAGTCTAAGCAAATATTACTTAATACAATATAAATGCACATAAATAACTATCTACACAGACTTGGAATAATGTAATATTCAAACTTTCTTCTAACTTCATTTACTCTGGGCTGCACAATGCAAATTTAAATAAGTAGTAATAACACTTAACTCTGCAAAGTCTGATCACCCTAACGTGTTTTCACTGTTTGAGCTGCTGCTACTCTCAAATACATTGGATGACAAAGACGGACAACTCCATACTCAAAAGGTGTGTAAAAACAGCAACTGAAGTGACATAGATGAGGACAGTGTATTCTGAATCGTGTGTTTATATCTGTTGTACAAACCTATATACAGTTTGTGTGCCATAAAAAGCAAGTAGGAGGAATCTTTTCACTGGAAGCTTAAGCAAGACGAGGTCATTAGCGGGAGCGATAGATCTTAAAGAATTACACATGAAGTTTTTCGTAGAGGGCATATCAAAATTCATTTCCTTTTTTTCTTTAAACAATATATATGAGGGCAGTGGAGGTTTTTGAAATGGGTGAATTTGCAGGACTGCATCCGGTTGAAGGGTGGCACTAGCACTTGGGAGGAAAAACTATTCTCTAATCCATCTATTGCATACCAACTGGTTTTATTATTGCTTATCTGCATGTTTATTCAATTGGGACTCAGGATCAACAGAGAAAATATGTCCCTGTATCGTGGGTAGAGAAAGACTCTTAGGTTGGCACCTGGATCACAACTTTTAATTTGGTCCACAATGAAGAATTTTCTTTTCTTTAAATTAGTACTGAATGTATTTTGTAATTTCTTTTTCTTTTCTTTTTTTTAAATACGAATAATTTCAACCGGTCAAACTTTGAAGGTTTATTAATCTACATGAGCGGTAGATTTAAGACACATTAAAACCTTTATTCTGTTTATGAAAACACAAAAATGTAATTATTTTATCTTTTTTTCCTTTTCTTACATTTTGGCACTGAAACATAAAAATCTGGAGCCAGAAGGAAAGGGACTCGCGCAGGTCACCTTTAATGCAAGTAAACAAAGGCGTTTTTTAATGTAGGTCTTTAACAGCCTCTGTTGGATGTCAAAGTTTAGCAAGTCTTTGGGTTGTGTGTGTGCGTGCGTGTGTGTGTGTGTGTTCAAGAAAGATTTCAAATATTACTTTTTTTTTCTGTCAAAGCAATCAAAAAATGTGCCCTCCCATCTTTTCAGTGTTAAACCCAAATAGGCATTTACTCGCAACCCAGGACGGCGTGCGTTGTGATTTTCAGTTTTTCCGATAAAAGTGAGTTGAGATCACATCAGTTTCATCTCTGCCGTCTGTGAGTAGTGTATCTGTAAACAGTTCAGGGGAAATAACAGATTTTTTTTTTTTTTTTAGTGATGTTCAAATGTTGAGTCAGTGAAGAAAAATATGTATATGTGTAAAACATTTGCAGAAATTTCAACTGGAGGCAAAAATGGTTGTTTTTTTCTTTCTTTTCAATATTGTTCTTACTGACTATGATATCCTTGTGTCGCAGTCAAATATTTGATGGTTACAGCCTCTTCACTGATGGCTTATGTATTTTTAAAAGCAACTAATGTTTTATGATACATAGTCGTGTATCAAATTGTGATTGTGTTGTACGTCAGTGGGTAGCCACACGACACAGACTAACAGCGTCAAACAAGAAGGATATTTTGTACTTGTGAACTCGTCCGTATTTTGAACTGACATGAAAAAAAAAAAAATCCAAGGGTACCAACTTTGATCACTCGCGTGTTTTTTATCCTTTGGAGCATCACCACATCGAGGGTAAAATAAATTGCCTCGGTCAAGTAGAGGCCGGTTTCACATCCAAGATGAGACGTACATTAAATGCATTTAAAATCTGTAAAACAAAGATCCACAAGTAAATCGGTAATTTCCACCAGATTTGTCGGGCTGCTGAGACATTCCTTAGACTCAAATGGCCTGCATACAAACATAAACTAACCTAAACATTCTGAGCTTTCACAGTGGAGCTACATGAATAAAAAGAAAAAAACACCATGATTTTGATTCAATAATACATCATCCTCTTATCTCTGTACCGTCAGTGACATTTGTGTTCTGTGCAGTTCTTTCAGTGGCAGAGAATACGCATAAAAAGAAAACAAAACCAAAATTCAGAAGGAAAAACAAAAACTAAAAAAAATCTGACTTCTGTTGACAGGGTGTTTTGTTAAGCTTTTTTTTCCTGTTTTTGGTTTGTATGTTTTCAGTTTTTATATTAACTGTACAGTTTAACTTTGGGTGAAAGGTGAAACATACAAAAAATGATTTCTGTATTTGTTCTACCTGTTACTGCTGGTACTATACTATCTGGTATTCTGGCTCTGTCTAAATCACTGGAACTATGTAGTTCTTCACAATGTAGTATGCTGAAATGGCATTTTTTGGTTTTCTCAATAATGGCAACAACGTTTGTCTTATTTCAATGGATTCCACTTTTTGTTCTTGATATATTCTAGTGTAATAGAAATAACTTGATAAAAAAGGTCTGAAAATATGTTGATGCAAAAGCAAAACTGAAATAAACATTGATTGATGTACACACTGGAAATCTCTGTTCCTTTGGCCTCTAATGCTGTCATGCTCTTTTATCAGAGTACAGGAAATGTAATTTTAGGAGTGAAACATTAAGGAAAGCAATTACATTTACACTTAGAACCGTTTTATTTGAAAATATATATTTTAAAAAATATTCTGTCTGACTGCTGATTCAAGTGGAACAAATTTGTATTATGTTCCATTTGTACTCAGAAAAAAATTGACATTTAAACAGCTTGAAGCTCAAAACATAAATTGTAACTCTCCTTTAAGTCAGAGATACAATTATAGAAGTTGGTGGCTCACCTTTGACTCCAATATGGCTCCTGCAAATACCAGAGAAAATTATGGTTACAGTAAACGGCTTAATTACTCTTTTGTGTCTCACTAAATCCATCATGTTGATAGTAGAGTTTGACCGTCATTAGTGAAAATGTTATGTTTGAATGCACTACATAGGGGAAAAAACATTTTCATCTTGTTTTGCTAATTGTAGTTATTCTGGTCACTGAGCAGAACAACTAGCAAATCCCCAACGTTTTTGCATGAAATACTGTTAAATTGAGGTTAATACTAAGTCTAAGCTCTTAATTTTTTAGCAAAATGTAGTGCAGCAATGCAGAAGATATTTTGCTAATACAGCTCAAAGAGCCATGTGTCTGTTATAAACATATTTTGTCTGTTTTGATGCTAAGATCAAATCTTAGGCTCAATGGTTACCTTCCAGCAAGATTGTCCTGGATTTAAATTCTGCCCTCGTCTCTTTTTTGCATGTATCTTTTGGTGGTTTTGTGGTTTCCAGCTACTTTGGCTCTGGTCCAGAGGATGACAGTTTGTTTACTTTGTCTCTGTAAATTGTAAGATGTTAATCTGCATGGTTCTTTGATCTGTGTATCTCTATGTTGCACAATGATGAACTCGCAACCTGTCCAGGGTTTATCCTGGCTCTCGTCAAATCACCATTTGAGTTAAATAAGAACCGCATAGACAAGTTGACATAGATAATGAATAGATATGCTTTTTATATTAGTTTTTTAATATTGTTTGATAATGTCTCTGAAGGTCATTAGATTGACAATTTTTCCTATTTCAAAACATTGTTTTTTTCCCCCTATTCCATTCTATAGATAAACTCCTCCTGCGCCGCTGTAGCTGTGTCATGTGCCGGGCAATATAAAAAGAGCAGACCTAGCCAATTATATTTTATTTTACTTCCGCGTTTCTCTCCAATCATGTTCTTGTTTAGTATTTTGTTGCTCCTGAAGCCAATTGTTGCTACAGTTCCTCGAAGCCTCAACCAATAGGAGCTCCTCCCTGCCAGGTCTGAGCCCGCCTCCCAGGTTTATTTAGCAGATTCCCGAAGTTTAGCTGAACTGCAAGAAAATACTTGTAAAGCAGAAATAATATGAAGTTTATTTTAAACAGACATTAAATATTAGCAATGCCGCTGCTGCCTGGAGCATTTGCAGATGGAAACAGAACATATTAAGACACGATCCTTGTGTTTCTCATCTTTTGGTGGGCTTCAGCAGAAGACGGCAGTGAGAAAAAAGGCTCGACCGAAAGAAAAGAAGACCTGGCGTTATGTCTGTTCGACTGTTGCTGCTGCTGGTTTTTAGTCTGGAGGTGTTCAGGTGTGAGCTATCCGGAGAAAAGGTTGGCTCGGTCATCAGCGCTGCTAAAACGTTGGTGTGGGGACCAGGGCTGGAGGCGGACATCGTCCTCCCTGCTCGATTCTTTTATATTCAGGCGGTGGACAGCTCAGGGAAAAAGTGAGTAAATCTGGCCTGGTCTGCGTATGTTGTTCTCCCTCCCTCAATCCCAAGTAATGGATGTTTTTTTAATGTGAAACATTGAAAGTTTTCCTATTTTTTTAATAGTTTGCCGTCAACCGTCCTCCAAAAATAAATAACTAAAAATCGATTTTTGGAAGTTGTTTCCAAACAAGAGTGCAGACAAGTACAACTCAGTTTAGTTTAGTTATATAGCGATGTTTTATAATAGATGTATGGCCCTTTACAGAAAGCAGTTTCGGTTTGGACCCAATCGGACAGAATTCTAAATCAAGTCGACTCAATCTATTTTAAGTCCAGTTCTTAAAGTAAGGGTCGAGGCCCAGCTGTGGATCAGAACACTTAATGGTCTGTAAACCATTTGCATTTAAAGAGAACTGTAACATCCTGCTACAACAACTGGTACAATATCTGAGAATATATCAAATATCTTTAAAAAAATAAATAAATAAAAAAAAACGGAGTAGCATATAATCATCAAACACATTTTAATATTAGGTAAAGATATCCCGGGCAAATATTTCAAATATTGACTTCACTTCTGGCTGAAAAAAAGCATTTATTCTCTCTGCTCTGATAATAGTTATCAAAACTGGAAAAAGCTGCTACTGTATACAGTAACAGCTTTTTATACAAGCTGTATACAGTTTTTTATACAAGACTTTTTATACAAGACTGTATACAGTCTGCATGTAACACTAAATATATTTAGTGTTGCATGCAGACTGTCTCATCTGTTTACAGTTTCTATTTTCCCTGTTTGCTAAAGTAAAAAAGTTGAAACTTAGAACTAGAGAGAACACATGGAGCTGACCTTCAGGCAGTTTCGTCACACATCTTTTGTCCTCTGAGGGAAAAAAAACAAACAAACTTTAAAGGTTTCACATTTAGGGTGTGTTCTCTGTTTAGCTGTATCATTTTCACTCATTTTGCGCAGAGAGCAACAGTAGATATCAGATTTAATTTTAAGCAGGCAGTGTAATCTTAAACTATTTCCAATCATAAATGATCTCTCTGTATCCTGATGCTTTTAGTTTAACTTCGTCGCCTGGAGAGAAGACTTTTGAGGTAAAGATGGTCTCCCCAACAGAGCAGTTTACCAGGATCTGGATTCAAGTTCTTGATCGTCGGGATGGGTCGTTCTTGGTCCGCTACAGGATGTACGCCACCTATACTGACCTGCGCATCCATGTTCTGCTGAAAGCCCAGCATGTTGCCAAGTCACCCTATATTCTCCAAGGTAGAAAGCTGTTCAAGTTGTCATAACAATGTGTGTCAAAAGATTACATTTTTGAAGTGGAACTTCAACATTGTTGCTATGACACAGGGTGAAAAAGCATGAATGTGTCTCTCCTTCCCAGGCCGAGTGTACCACGAAGGCTGTGACTGTCCTCAGCCAAGTGGTTCTGTATGGGAGAAAAACATGCGCTGTCCTGAGTCCTTCGCCCAGATAAGCAGGGATCTCTCCCTTTATGCGAGTGTCGATCCAGATCTGAACGCACAGGAGATCCCAAAGCGCTTTGGGCAGCGCCAAAGCCTCTGTCATTACACAATTAAAGAAAACAAGGTACTTGGAAACATGTAATTATAAAAATTATACAAATTATAACTCACAGGTTCAATAAAAGAACAGTTAAAAAAAAATCCTAAATGCATCCCCTTTACCCCTTAAGCTTTATTCAGATTTTGTAAAATTGCATTCACAAACATCAGTGTACCTGATTGAGATTTTATGAGATTAATCAACGCAAGTTGACCCATCATTCTAAAGTGTCACTCCCAACATGGCATCTTTTCAGAAATCGAATGGGTTTTTTGTTTTATAAATGAGCCCAGATTAACTTAAAAATCAATCTGAAATGCAAAAGAGGTTAGGGTGACTTATTTTTGCCAAAGGGTTTCCCCCAGGAAACTTGCGAAGCCTGGTGGTTGGAGCACTCGGGCAGTCATCCAGTGGCCCACCGTGTTTTTGAGTTAAAAATTGTTTAAAGTTGACAGGAAACTTGAAAATATCACTTGATAATTATGTGTTATTGGAAGATTGATGCCTGAACACCAACTATAAAATCTTAAAAATGCAAACATTAAAAAAACAAAAGATACGTGTAAATAACTTAAGCAATACTTAGCCTGGTGGGGACACAAGTAAAGCCTGGGGGCCCGCCAAGCTTATAATGTACTGGGGGAAACCCTGCTTCTTCATTTTGTCCTTCCTTCTCCCTCCAGGTGTATGTGAAAACATTTGGAGAACATGTCGGCTTTAGAATCTTCATGGATGCCATCTTACTCTCGCTCACAAGAAAGGTGAGCTTTAAAGTGAATAACCTAATACCCTTCAATTTAGAATATTGATCCTATCGAATGTGATGCTTCTCTTCTGCAAGGCTTTCATCATGAATATATATATGAGAACATCAGACAGGAGCTGAATCATTGATATTCTATAAGGGTGTGTTTGCAGGTTCGACTCCCTGATGTTGAGTTCTTTGTAAATCTGGGTGACTGGCCCCTGGAGAAGAGGAAACCCACTGATAAGCTCCATCCTATCTTTTCTTGGTGTGGCTCAAACAACACCAGAGATATCGTCATGCCCACTTACGACCTGACTGAGTCGGTTCTAGAGAGCATGGGAAGGTAGGGCCTTTGAATCAATGTGCGTATTAAGTGTTGCTTAGCACCAGAGTGAGTAGTATAATTCAGTCTCATTCAGCAAAACCTTACAGGATTATTATTATTATTATTATTATTATTATTATTAGACACAATCAGCAATTTATGCAGGTGAACTTGGAGTGCACTCCAGGAGCTTTTTGAAAATGAAGCCTCTGCTGGTTTCGCTCAAGGGAATTTCTCTCATAAACTAAAATCAAAGGAAGTAATTTGTCTCTTCTTCCTGCCCTTGCAAAGATTTAAAAATAGACCAGCAGAAAACTCCTCCATTAGAACAGGCACCCTGTCCTTCAGTGCCTTGCCAGAGTTTTTACAACCCAGGAACTTTTTTTATTTGCATTTAAAATCTCTAACTTCGATGTATTTAATGTGATAGACCAATAGAACATTTTTTTACAGATAAGTCTGAAAAAAATGTGACATGCATTTGCAGTCTGCACCTGTTAATACATTGCAAAACTGACACTGATTGCAGCAGGAACACACAAAACAAACCCCACTGTTTATACTGATGAGACTTATTATTATTTAAATGGAAAAGCAGAATATCAACGTTTAAAATTTGCTTTTTTGAAAGATTAGATTTTAGGTCGCATCAATTAAATGAGTAGATTTTATTCATTTTGTGTCTACAGGAGACTTCATTTGCTTATAAAATGTTTCTATATAAATTATTGCCTGTAATGTTTCTGCCGATTTATCACAATGACTTGGACTCTTATTTTATGCAAGAAGCACAGCCTGCAAATTTTATTTTGCTTTTTTAAGACACTGAGTTTGGCCAAACAGAAGTATATTTTGTCACACAGTTAGATTATTACCCTCTGGAACAGCAGGAGGTTTGACTTCAACTCTGTATTTTCCTGCACCGGACAGAGTGAGCCTGGACATGATGTCGGTCCAGGCCAACACGGGGCCGCCGTGGCCGGAGAAGAACGCCACGGCCTTCTGGAGGGGCCGGGACAGCCGCCAGGAGCGCCTACAGCTGGTCAAGCTGTCTAGAGCTCGCCCCGACTTTATAGATGCTGCTTTCACGAACTTCTTCTTCTTCAAACATGATGAGAGTCTCTACGGCCCCCTGGTCAAACACGTCTCTTTCTTTGATTTCTTCAAGGTGAGAGTGGTGAAGCTGCATGAAGACACGTCGTCTCTGTGCAATATGTCCTGAAACCAATTAGTCATATCTTTAAAGTTACTATGCAGGAATACTAGTTGCCAAGTTAAGTACAACTTTAGATGCAGAAACAGTCAGTAAAAGTATGGAAAAGGAACACAAGGAGTATGGAAACATAAATTCCCCTTATTCCAAAGTTCTTTTTTGTGTCTTCCTTCTTTATGTCCTTCAGTTTTTGTGTCCTTTCCTCCTACTTTGTGAGCTTCTTCATTTTCCTTGTCTTTGCCTCCTTTTGTCATTCATTGTGCCCTTGTGTCATATTTTTCTTTTCTTGTATCCATTTTTTCATTTTCATTCTTGTCCTTTCTTCCTTCCTGTATATGTTAGTGCCTGGCATTTGTAGATCCCATAAGTTAAAAACTAGCCTAATATAAAAATGTCTGCCCTCTTCAGGAAGTTTTTGAATTTATATTTAAAAACGGGCAGAAGTGGAGAGAGAAGTATGGAATACCTACATGTAAACTATTTAGAAACTAATTTCTCTTCAGGAAGGTAATTATCTCACTTAATTTATTTCTCTCTTCTTCTTCACCTACAGTACAAGTATCAGATAAACATTGATGGGACAGTAGCAGCCTACCGTCTGCCGTACCTGCTGGCAGGAGACAGTGTGGTCTTAAAGCAGGACTCCAGCTACTACGAGCATTTCTACAACGAGCTGCGGCCGTGGGAGCATTACATCCCGATAAAAGCAAACCTGGGTGACCTGCTGGAAAAGATCAAGTGGGCCCGAGACCACGATGACGAGGTGATCATATGTTGGATGATTATGGTCACTAAAACTGAACTGGTGTCGTTATGAACAACCATTTCACACACAGATTTTTTTATTTTCTTTCTATTATCAAGAGAGCACACATTGTTACTTTTCAAGCAGAACCACCTACAGAATCCACTGTTAAAATCCCAACTGGACGAACAGAGTAATGGAAAAATGCAGGCCTCATTATATCTGTTAAATAATGGTCACATTATTTTTGCATTATCAGATTTCTTCAGTTTGCTGTGTAATACTGTAGGCAGTCCATTTAAGAATACATTATTCATGAGTATGAATTTATTGACTCGCTGAGTTTATTTTATGCCTCTCCGAGTTAACTATATATAAATCTATCAACAGGAGCTCATCAATTATACAATCCTTAGTGAAGTATTCATACCTCTTGAAATGGAATCATGATATAACCACAAACTGCTGTATATTTCGGCATGATTTTGTGTACAAAATATAATCTGTCACTCAGGGGGCTTGGATACAAATGCAGAGTACACTTAGTCAGATTTTAGTTTGTAAAGAAGGTACAAATAGTTCACGTTCCTGTAATTTAACAAATAAGTTGAGATGCATTGTTTTTCTTTCATTTCAGGCTTGCTGGGTGTGTATTTTCTTTTAGGTTTTATATGTTTTAAAAGCATTAAATTCAACATGTGACCTATTGATTTTCCAGGGCGTAATTCCTCCTTGTGGTTCTGTTTTTTTTTAAAACACTCATCTTTTTGCAGGCAAGGAAAATTGCCCTTTCAGGTCAGCAGTTTGCCCGCAGTCATTTAATGGGAGATAGGATATTCTGTTACTACTACACGCTTTTCAAGGTATCACTGCTGTATTTTTCCTTTACCCTTGCTGTTATACCAACCTGAATAAATCATGTTGGTTGTAAACAATATTCATAAAATAATTTTTGCTGTGCTTCATGAAGGAGTATTCCAGACTGCAGATCACAGAGCCTAAGGTTCGGGAGGGCATGGAGTTTGTAGAGCAACCTAAAGATGACTTGTTTCCATGTTCCTGCGACCGGACAGTGGTAAGGGATCTCAGCACGTTTCCTTTATACCAGGGCTGCTTAGAACAAGTGTTAAACGGCTAAAACATATTTACCAACAATGTACTTGTTTAAATGTGTGATTGCTTTATTGAAAAACGTCTTTCTTCCCTCCATTAAATGGATCCTCTGTTGGCCAAAGTGATTCATTGTTATTAACTCACTTTAAAGTTTAAGAAACTAGATTTTCAGTTAAATTTATCTTTTTTGTAATAGTATTATACTATTGCTTCCAGTAACATACTTTCATTTTAAAGTATCTGGCTCCCTCTGCTGTGCATGAGTTGCCACCGCACTACATTTTATTTTATTTTTTTTACTAATGCGGTTCATCAAGTAGTCCTGAAAGGACAAACATGAGTGTTTCTTTTACTGTTTCACTGTTCTCCCTTTTTCAGGCAAAAGATGAACTTTGATCTTACACCATAGGAAGACCAATGCGTCATATCTGAAATTGCCAAGAGATTTTTTGAAGTTATGATTTATTTGTTTATTATGAGATGAATGTCACTTTTTTATATAATTAAAATTCTTCTTTTTTACATTTCTGTGTTTTTTTTTTTATTTCCTTGCCTTTATTCAGCATTTACACATTGGTGCTACATTCACATAAAATCACTGTAAAAGTATTATTAGCCCTGTGTTCATGTTTTGCATGTTGCATACAGAAACATCATAGTTTCCCCATTTTTTTAAATTGTCTTATGTGATGAACCGACACAGATAAGCGGATAGTTTTGAAATTAAAGGAAAATTCTACATTTTCTACGTGTTTTACGAAACATAGCAGCAGTCCAGACCTGAATTCAATATGTGGCACTATTCCAAAATTTATGTTCAGATAGGCAAAAACTGAATAATTGTAAATGCCACTCCTGAGCGCTAGATGGCACTCATTTTCAGTCATTTTGAAGACTACAGAGAAGAACCGCCTGCAATGGACAAGTTTAATGAGGTAAATGTTAAAATAACATACGAATTAAAAATAGAAGTCGTTTTCAAGCAGTTTAGGCTGAAAGAATTCACACGGAGAGACTGCAGATGAGGATACACAGACTGTACGTCATGGAAGAGTGCAGTGAACTGTCCAGATGAATGACTTGCTTTTAAACGTATCTTTCAGGAACTTGTAAAAGTACCGTTCGGGACAAAGAGTCTGGACGCAGTCTTGTGTGTTCCAGCGTCACTGAATGATGTTCGGACAGCCGTCATACTAACACACGGTGCGGGAGGAGACATGAACTTCAAACATTTAGTTTCTCTTGCACGCGCTCTGGCATCAGACGGTTTACTCTGCCTCCGTTTCACATGCAAAGGCTTGAACTTGGCTTATAGAGTTAAAGCTTATAATGCTGTCTGGGTAAGTATTTATTGTTTCTGTTCAAAGAAAACTGCTGCAAAATTAAAGAAAAAATCAGGCTTGTGAGCTATTTTGACACTTGTTGAACAGAATTTTATAGTTTTTCAGTTTTGTCTTTCTCCTCCCTCCCCAAAAAACAAGCCTCTATGCAAAAATCCTTATAATGAAATTGCATAAGGCAAACTGCAGAATCAATTCAAAAGAGTTAAGTAAAAAAATAAAGTAGAATGTGACTTTTGTTTCAAGTAGTGAATAGAAACTGTTTTAAACTGTTTGCTTCAGTTAAATGTAGAAATATGTCAACTAGTGTGAATTTGACATACAGTTTGCAATAGCAGCTGATCAGATCTTTCTTGTGTCTCTTGTGATATCATTGACTGGAATTCATATAAGGCAAAATGTACATTTGCTATCGGTGTGCATTTTAAGAAATTTGCATGTTGTGAAATCCTGCTGTTGTTTTAATTGCAAAGTCCTCATTTAAATAAAAGAAACACTCATATTTGTCCTTTCAGGACTACTTGAAAACCTTGGAGAGGTTCACGTTGAAAAACATATTTTTTGGAGGTAAATAGAAAATGCCTCCTGTCCATGCTGATTTCCATTGATAATAGCTTCTTTGTGTTTTAGACAAACTACTGCACTAAATGGGATTCCTTTCATGATAAAATCAGGCAGGTCAATGGGATGCCGTGCGGCTGCAGCCCTCACCAGGCAGCTGAGCGATGAGTCTGAGGACGCAGTGCAGGGTGTCATCTGCCTCTCTTTCCCCCTGCACCCACCAGGAAAGACGCACTCCCGTCATCAGCGGAGTGAAGATTTAAAAATGTTGCCTGGGAGTGTTTGTGTGCTGTTTGTGTCTGGCACTGAGGACACAATGTGCAACGGGGTGAGGGTGAAAATGTTCTGCATTGGATGAGGAAATGGATTTACATTTGTAGATTTTATTTTTTTTCACATTTGCTTTTGTTCTCCTTTTTTAATGTCCTGCCACAACATTTCAATCTGTTTCAGTCTGGATTTTGTACTGTTCCATTGCAACATCTTCATTCTGCATACTGCTATAGGTTTCATTTTTCAATATGGAGGTTAACGCATAGCCAGAAATGCAATAAAATATTTTGAGATGTTCTATGTCTCAAAATATGGGAAAACTGAACAAAATTATTGAAAAAAATGACTTGCTGTGTTTGGGACCTCAAATTGTCCCGACATGTTCCTGTAGCGCTTCCTAAATCTGTGGGCAGATACAGTTGTTTCTCTTAGATATTTGCTGATGTTTTTCCCAGCTTGCCGTTGTGTCAACACACATTTGTTGGTCATTTTGCTGATCACCACTTAAGTGCATTTTAGTATCATCTGTCTGCTACATCTACTTTTTTCAATTCTACAGAAGCAGTAAGACTGGGCTTAGTTTTTTCCATTGAGCTTATATTCTAAAGTAAAATATTTTATGACTGTAGTTTATGTATTCATACACATAAACCATCCCTCTTGCACGCAGAGCAGCTTATTTCATTCCACCATTTCTTCTCTACTGGTTTCACAGACTTCTCTGTTTTTTTTTTTTTTCAACATTTATAATTCTGTTAAGTCTCCTTTTTAACCCTGCCTCTCTTTGATCAGTGTTTGCCAGGTGTGTACTTGAAGATTCAATGACATATCAGGCCACAGTGGTGACTTTCCTTCTTTTTTCTTTGCTCAGGACCTTTTTAATGAGGTGCTAAAAGATATGAAAGCCGAGGCTGAAGTTTTCTGGCTACAAGGAGGCAGCCACGGTCTGACTGTGAAAGGAAGGCCTGAGGATTCTGTAATGGATGAAGTGAACTTAAAAGTCCTCCAGTGGATAAAGGACAAAACAACATTGGGGAATTAACATTTGGTGTTTGTTTCAATGTGCTGTTAAATAAAGGATATCACTACTTAAATGTGCATAAATGACTTAATACTGCTTGCCGCATCATGTAATCATGAATTAAGATACATTTCTTTTTCAGTGTAGTTTTCAAAACAGACTTTTTTCTCTGATATAGTAAGTAAATAATAGTGCACAAGGAGAAGAAAATACATTTTAATGCAAGGTATGTAAGAACTTAAAGTTCAGGCTGTTACCACAGTATATTCTATTAGGGTTAGTTTACTATTATAATATTACAGTAAACTTTGCCTGCAGTACTTAATAGGTTATAATTTCCACAAAATAAATTTAAATAATTGAATTAAGCCAGTCCCTTCCCGCTTAAAGACAAAAAAGACTAGAAATCACACGTCCAGTTGAGTGCAGTAAAGATGAAGCAGTGGTAATGAAGCTGTAAGAAAAATTACTTGGAGAAAGTGAGGCAGATAAAAGCAGTAAGAGTGAAATAACACACTAGTTCAATATGTGATTAGGTAGAAAAGATGATCTGTATCTTCATTAAATTATCTATAGAACGGATAAGAATGATCAATTGTGGAGATCAAAACTACATTTTTTAAGTGACTTTTTAAGATATCCATTTAAATGTTTTACTCCTCAACTGTACAAAGTTGCCTATTGGAAAAATACAAAGAATAGACAAAGATGTTATTGTAGATAATAACTGTACATGCGTTAATGAATGAAATTATTTTAAAATAAAATATAAAAACTCATTTTTAGGTATGCATTATTTTTATATGATGTCTATTAGCAATGAGAATGCAAATTTATATAATTAGTTTTTTAGATTTTGATACGCAGTCTATTTTAGGGCAAGAAAATGCGAGTACAGTAGTTCGTACCGTGGAGAGTTAATATTGTGGCGGCTCCTTTAAGGCCAACTCTGACGTCACCGTTGTTGGAAAAGCTATTGGCTATTCCACTTCCGCACATTTCAAGCAGAGGAACATGGCAGAGGAACAGCTTTGGAACAGGGTAAACATTCCGTATCCCTGTGCAACTTCAGTCGTCCGCATAAAAGTTGCTCCAGAAACAGGTTTGAACGTCCAAACAGAAAATGTTTCAGCTTGTTGTGTGCTCATTCTTAAAGACACATGAAGCGAAATTATACCTAACCCTAACCACGTGCTGTTGCCGGGATATTGACAATCTACCATTTATGTTTTGCAGTTAAACTCTTCAAAGACCTGCTGCTGAAAAACGACGAGGTCCTGAAGCTCCTTCACAGTAAGCTACTGCAGACGGAGATTCGGCTTCTCTACGATCTGATGCACATCCTGAACAACAGCTACAGGGGGAACAAGACCTTCAAGGGCTTACAGCAGGTGAAAACTGCAGGCAGAAACCCCACGTTATGCTTCATTGTGTCACATTTTCTTTTTTCAAGTCTCAGAATGTCGAGCAGCAATAGCAGTTTCAGACTTTCCAATCTTAACCTGAATTTCTACATGAGCTTGTCTATTTCTGTCCTACAGGTTGAACAATGTGTAAACAGACTGAAGACTATGAAGCTTGATGCTGCTCTTCAGGGGCTAATAGAACTATGTCCCAATCAGATTCAAATGTAAGTTTTAACTAATTATTGTTGTAAATATAGCTATCATTAACACACAAGTCAGATGTGTTACAAAACACAATGCAGTTTTTACAATTCTTTGTCTGCATTTTTTTCAGCCATGAGAAATGTGGGATTAATGGCTAATCCTCTTATTATAACTCCTTAATTGTGATTTTTTAAACCAAAATTGTGCTGCCCTAACAGAACACTATGAGAAAATTATAAATAATAGGGAGTATTGAAGATAAAATCTACACTCAGTTAGTTGTCATTTCATTGTGAAGCCAAAATCCCATGATCATTTGTGCTCCCCACTCTCTGGTGTCTGCAAAGCCATTTTGTTTACAATATTGCAGCTGCATGTACAGTCTCTAATTACAGTTTCTTCATGGGTTTTAGGGCATTGTGCAGCAAGAAGGGAGACTGTGACGTTCCAAGTCAACCCATGCTGGAGTGGACCTGTCTGAAAGTGCTGGGAGCTGGCAAGCTGCTGAGCTGCACTCTGTCTCGCTGCAGCAGAGCTTTCATGTATCCTACTTAGCAGTTCACGCTCTTCTGTAGATCAGGTTTTAATGTTATTTTTATTAGACCCAAAAGAGGGTTTGTGATGCATCTTGGAACATCTCTGTCAGAGTTAGCTTGTCTTTAACAGATTAATTTTTCAGATTAGCAAAGCGGCAGATGAAATGGGAGGAGTTTCTCATCCTGAATATAGTGCTAACCAGCATGCTGAGTCGTTTATGGTAAGTAGCTACTTTATTTTTTTTTTCATATTTGCAGCTTTAGTTAGATGCGGGAGATAGAGCAGCACAAAAATAACTTTAATTCTGCTTTTTAGAATGATTTGACTCAGAAGTCAAAGGTTGAAACCATCAGATTTCAGGGATCCTTCCTGTTTCTTTGACCAGAAATTAGAAACTATGTGCGACATTAACAATATGTAGCATGATGCCATCACAACAAACATTTTAATTAAAATAAAATAATAAATGGAATTATTTTTCAATCAGTGGATACTCAGACTTGATGTAGTGCAGACTGCTGTAGAAGAGCCTTCCTGCCCATTACCATCTACGTGTCTTTACAAGTTCGGTAATATGAAATAAAACTTTTCATTCCTCTGGGATTAATTAGGTATTTTGAATTGTATATAAAACACTTCAATTCAAAGGAAACAAGTTCATAAGTTGTTGTTTTTTTAATAAAACAGTACCAATATTTTACCCTGGATAGACTTGAGAAATCCATATTTGGTTTGAATAAAGTGATTTTAAATGTTATTCTTCCCTTCTTGCTCCCCACCAGTCTTTGGCACTGACTGTGTTAATATGACCATATAATTATTACTTCTGCTTGTGTTGGAATTCAACAAACATTGGAACTAAATACTTCTCGTTCAGGAAGCAGACATGTTTTCAGAAATTATATTTTTTCCAAAACTGTATATGATCACTAGACCGAAAATGATATAACAAAAAACATTGTGATGTATTTTTGATGTACTGCCATAGTAAGAAAACTGTTCTCAGTATATTAGTTGGTGACATATTTATGTGTTCTTGCAGTTAGCAGTTAGTTTAAATATTGCAAAGTGTTTTTTTTTTACTAGGGTACTTTCTGCAGTACAGTTTGGTTCCACTTTAACAAGCATTGAACAATAATGTAGCCTGATGTCTGCTGATAACTGTTTACTCAACACACTCGGCCATCTTAAGTCAGTAATCCTTACTTGTATGATTCAGTGAAAACTGATGTATCAGATTCGAGAAGAAGTGTCCCATTTCTTTAGAGGATATTTTAATCACTTATTGCATTAAATGCTAAGGAATTGGGAGATATTTGGGGGTAAGGATAACTCTAAGAAATCTGATTTGGACTAAGTAGCCAGTGGTAAATGTTATAAATGAACTGTAACAACAGTGACTGAAAGCAAACATTACCGGTGATTACTTGTGGAGAAATTTGATGATGGATGTGACAGAAATGGAAGCCATCCAAATACCTCCTGGCGCAGAGTCTCTCCTCTGTGGGGCTGTAAAGTTTATAGCTCATACACTGCTCCACTGTGCTTGGATCTGTGATTGATTTCTGCAAAGCAGGAGTATATAAAAGCTATTTCTGCCAATTCTGTCAGCCATTTTTATTGGAGCTAATTGATGCTGCAGGAAAAGACTTTTTCCTGTGAAACTGCATTCCTGGCTTTAGGCTGCTGTGTATTGTACATAATATACAAAAGAATTTTGTTTGGGTGGCCTTTTGGAAACGCTTTCTCTTTTCATATAAAATGACTGATCTGGTTCTTTTGCTTCATCAGGGTGTTTTTTCGTGGTTTACTGGTCAGCCTTTGCAATCTTTACCAGTGGCTCCTGGAACTCCTGAAAGCTGTAGCCCAAGCCAAACCCATGCCCTTCCTCACCGACACGGTCTTGCCAGCAGATATGGCTGAGTTCCTGGGTCCCTCTGATGCTTTAGTGCTCAAGAAGCACCCGGCGTTTCACGCTTGTCCTAAAACAAAATGCCAAACAACAAAGAAAGCTAAAGTCAAAAACAATAAACAGCAGATGGCCTTTAAAGAAGACCTTGGGAAGGCTGTTGAAAGAAAAACAGGTAAGAAGTCACTTGATTATTCAAGACCAGAGCAAGCAATTTGACAAACCAATTATCTCCATTTATCAGGTGTTTGCAAAATTTCTCTCCTCCTAACCAATTGTTATGCAAAAAATCAATTTGCAGGTGTCGGTTTTGATGTTGACGACAAGCCTTTTATCTTCAAGGTCAGTATGATAACCAAGATGTTTATTCCTTTAACATGTGCCATATACAGCTGATTTTTTTCACAGAAAACTTTAACAAAATTGAAAATTGAATTCAAGTGAATTTAGTACATTTATATTAAAAAATCCCCTATTTATATATTTGTACACAAAAATTGTGGCAAAAAAAACAAGATGTAAGGACTTTTAATTAGGAATTCATGGCTTCCTGTGGTCAATTTGTCTTAGTTACTTCTTAAAATGGGAAAGACTAGAGAACACCTTTGGTCTGGATACTTCTTACTTCTTGTGTCAGAAATGAGCTTTTTATTTAAACTTCCCAGTCTCCACAGTCAAAGTAATAACAAAAAAATAAATACAAATTGGAACTGTAAAAAATGAAGCTGCAATAGAAACCATGTTTATCTTCTGACAAGACAGTGAGCAGACTGACTTTTTTTTGTGCGACTAAATTTATTTCAAGTATTTCAAGTATTAAATACTATCAAGTATTTATTTGTCCTTATTTACCTTATTGTCTCATTTTGATCTCAAAGGGCAAGACTGTCTCAAAATTGAGCAACAAGGTCAAGAAACAAGAGTTCAAGAAACAAGTGAGTGAGGCTACTACATTTGCACTCCTGGCTGCCAATCTGGAGGAGATAATTCAGTGGTGCGGATCTGAAAGAATGAAGAGGACAAAACGTCTCCTTACATTCCTGCATATAAAGTGCCAACAGATGAAGTGTCTCGAAGCAGAAGGACACAAGTAAGATGAATAAAACATAAAATTGTTCAGCCATGACTTTCAACTTCTGTGACACATTTTGAATGCTAACTGTGCTCATTATCTGCCCTTTTACTCAGTGTTCAGAGGAAGCTTCGGGTTTTCAGACGAAAAGTGTGCCAGGCTGTATCTCCCCAGGGATCAGCAGTGAGGACTTTTCGTTTTACGGCCGTAACGAAGAGGATCACTGGCCGAAGAAGTCATTCTGTTTCACTCTGGAAAAGATTTATGTTATCTAGAGCCAGGACTAGTTTTAAGAGGACAGTACTGCTTGGACAGCAAAAAGACTCTGGGCCAGTGGTGTATTTTAAAGATGTCGGGAAAAGCAAGGCTTCCAACAGGAGAGCATTACAGATTAATAACCCAGATAGCAATGAAGACATAGATGACATATTTGCAACTGCAGGCTTGTAATGCTTCATAAACCAAGACGAGACTAATGAGTTGACAACATTGAGTGAAGGTCAATCATCAGGTCAGTAATCGTTGTGTGAATTGCATTTATGCTAAGTGTTGTATTAGAACAGATGCATTTACATTTTACACCTGTTATATCGCTGCACCTCATCACACAGGATACAGATGCATTTCTGTAATTTTGTATGTGAATTCTGTTTTATTCTGAATTTTTGGAACGTAGTAGGTTAATAGATAGTATTCAAATGCCTAGAATATGATGAAAATGTTAAGGAAACAAGAAATCTGCATATACTATGTCTCCGTGTTAAAATGGACCACGTAAAGTACAAACCAAATGCTAAGGAGCTCTGGCCAAGACAAATTCCAGAAGTTCTCAGCTGTACTATTGAGGCTGGTGGTACCAAGTATTGAGTTGAATACAAATACATGTCATACTTTTCAGATTTGTATTTGTAAATAAAAATAAACTGCATAAATATGCCCTACTTTGTGTTATTCTGTTACAATAATCCAAATAAAATACTTTGAGATGTGCAGTTGCATCGTAACAAAAGGTTAAAGTTCAAAAGTCATGAATACGTTTGGAAGGCGCTACCAAACAATGGGTCTTGCGTCTTTTTATTGTTGTCTGTTACAGCTCATAAACTCGTATCTGGAAAACTTATGTCTCACATTTCCTTTTACGATCAAACGTCTAGAATGCTCTGTTGTAGCTTTGCAATAAAAACTCTCATTGTAAATTACAGAATCTACTCTATCATTAGCTGCTTTATTAATGCTCTTAATCTAATCTTAAAACTCATGAGATCCTGCAATTCAGATTATGTTAAATGTAATGATACGTTTTCTGGACGAGAACTCCGTCACCACTGTCGTGCCTCTAACCAATTAATTGGTAGCTCTTTTAAACCTGTAATTTTAACAGTTTTTAGATCTTTATAAAAATAAAAAAACAAGGCTATTGTCTTAATGTGTTAACCTTTATCCAAAGATCAAGGTTCAATCATAAAGTTAGGATTTTATTGCTGCACTGAGTTTTGAGTGCATATTAAGCTAAAACACGACACTGCTTTATTATCTTCTCCAAAAATACAGGTTTTGTTTCACTTTCTGGAAGCTGGTTCTGTTTTCTGTCCTAAAATGTAAAAAGAAAAATGCAATGTATGCCAAGTTTAGAATTTTTTACATTTTATTTATTTTATAAGATTAGAAGGATTAAAATGTCTATGATGAAATATTTGCATAAGAGCATCATAGTGCTAAAATGTTTATAAGATTAAAAAAGTATCTGACGTAAGCCTTGCCATCGGAGGCTATTTTGTCTGGATTCAGTATGGACCAAGTATTACACATGCTCTCAGATTCAAAAATTTGATTCATGGGTCTAAGCAGGCCCTGCGACAGACTGGTGACATGTCCAGGGTGTACCCCACCTCTCGCCCGGAACGTTAGACACCAGCAACCCTCCCACCCCACTAAGGGACAAGAGTGTACAGCAAATGGAGGGTGGATGGATGGATGGGTCTAAGCAGAACTTAGAAGTAAGTGTTTGCAGGTATTGTTGGTCTCTGTTTATCTCTTGACCGTGTGAAGAACTGGCTGTCTTTGAAAGGTCTCTTCTACTGGTGCTGCATTGTATGTCTTTAGTTTCATACAATATTGCAGTGATTTTGGACATTTTACTTTTTACCCTTTTTACATAGTACAATTTTGAATCAATTATCCATCCTTAGTTCCTTCCTTAGTTGTTTTTCCAAGGTGAAATTGAAAAAAAAAAACAAACAAAAAAAACCTTCAGAACAAGATTTAAAAACCACAAGATCTGTTTCTTGGTTGTTTTGCATTTGTGTTGTATTTTTTTTATTTTTTATTTTCGATTAAGTGGTTTAAGAAGTTGGTTGGACGATGTTTCTCACAGTCCCACACAGTTCTAACAATTTTGCTTGCATGTTTTTTTATAAGATACAAAAACCACAAACCGGGTTCTTTAACTGGAGCAAGGGCAGATGCGTCACTTCCTGTCATCTGTTGTTTTTACTTCCGTAAGGTGGGGCTTTTGTTACGGGAGCGGTTTGTATTTGGAGAACCAATGCGTCGGTCTGCGCTGGAAAAGCAGTCAGCTAGATAGCATCAACCAAGGGCAGTCATTGGAACTACGCTTCGGTAAGGCGTCCGAATCTTCTTATTTCGGTAAAGTAGTTGTACTATTATGTGCTTATTAGCATGGCTCTTGAAATAACGTTACCAGACGTTTTTAAGGACAAAGCGAGTGACTGCTGGAGGCAAAGTGCTCAGCGTTTAAGGGAATATGGGTGTTTAAAAACTGGTAGTTACCAGATTAACGTGATGAAATCGTCACGTTGTGGTGGTTGTCAAACTTTTTTTCTAAATAGAAAACCCGATTAATAGTAGAATAATACCAGCACCATTGATTGAGTTCACGCTAGCATAACTGATTTGGACATTTTCCCTCGATCTGTTAGCACTTAATTTTCTTTTTCTGACTTGTAAAAAATACTCCGAATGAACGTTTATGTTTACTTCATTACGCTGCGGTTTGGAACTACTGTTTATTTTTCTTTAACAATAACGGTATTCGCAACTGTTAAAGCCCGAGTTGGGTGAACTACTCTTTTTAATATTAACAAACTTGTGAGTTCCTCATAATATAAGTACGTCAATAATATCTCCCATCATTAAATGTCTGAATAAGCAGCACCTTGGTCATAATTGTTACTGCTGTAAAGTTTTGCCACTATGAAGACACACCCAAACTAGCTCATGTGTTCTTCTGCTGATGTTGTAAATCTGTTGGTATCTTCAGACGAGGCAACCTGATCTTTAGGTCTTACGTTCGTCTTTTCCTCTCTTAAAGGACGCAGAGTCATAAAGATCCAAAGCCAGTTCGGTCAGTTGCTAGATGATAGTTTACATATAAACAGTGTAATGTCGAGATGCGGGTTGGTTTTTCCTTCTCTGTTTTTGAGTAAGAAAGAGGGGTGTATAGGACGGTGTTAGCAAAGCACCACGCTTCCATCTCGATATTAATGACAGGTCCATTTAGGTAGCAGGGGAAGTGAAATGTGTGTTTCCTTTTCCAGATAACTGGCTGCATAAACGTGTTGTTTTAGGATCTGCTTTGGAATGAAACATGCAGTCATCCCCCCATAAACAGAATGCTGAGCCCAGCACATTTGCAGCATTTTCAGGGAAACCAGCTTAAGAATTGGTTGGCAGTTTTGTAGGGTTTTGCCCTGCCTTTTAAGAAGCTAATGCAGACTGTTGGGTATTTTTTCTTCTCACAGCAAATAGCATTTGTGGGTTTTACTCATTCCCAACCCCCCTGCGATTAGATTCAAATGTTACTTCTAACACAGTGCTTACTCAGCAATGAAACACAATGGATATATCAGATTACTAACTTTTTTTGATTCTACAAAGGTGCCTATGTTTTAGTCTAGGACTTTTTTGCTGTTACTTAAAAGCATTGCGTAGGCATTTCAGAGTATACATTAACACACACGTCCACACGAGCCTTTTAGTTAAAAATGGCCAAATAGTTTTAAATGATTTCTGTTTAAGCCACAATGTTCTCTTAACTCAGCATGGGTTTTGGTTTGGTAGACATCTGCCTACTGTCTTTGTTTTACTCTGTAGCTTGTTAGAGCATGATAGACATTTTTTCCCCCTTCACGTCTCTTTAGTCGGTCAGGATGGCTCATGTCCAGACCTCACCATCTTTATGTTTCTGAGGTGGGTAGTAAATAATGACATTTACTTAAGTAATGTTTTTTGGGAGGAAAACAAATGTTTTCGTAGTAATTTTACTACACTGTACTTTATTATACTTTTACTTGAGTAGAATGAAGTATCGCTTCAGTAAAATTTCTGGCTACCCTATTCAGTGCGAGTCATTTCAGAGAGTGAAGACCGGACATATTTTAACCAAAAATACATGAGGCACACCTACAGTTTATATTAAAATGAAACCTCTTGTTTGTCCACAAATATCATGCAGCTTTGCTGTTTTCATGTTATTTTCCATCTGCCTGCTGTGCCATTTGTAGGTCAAAAAGATACAACAAACACTATCACTGAAAGTACTGTTGAGTTGAGCAGCAGTGTGTCACTTGTTGCCACCACAGTGTGTGCAATAAAGACATTTACAAGCAGATCACACTTGCATCACAACTGTCAAACGAATAGTTCAGATTTTTAAACAAAGTTCTAATAAGCACACAATAGCTTAACATGAGTAGATGGCTCTTTTTGTGTCTCTTTTCCTGTAGCCTGAAGCTATTTTCAAAAACATCTCCCACCTCAAACTTGTCATAGTAATTCCTGACACAATTTTATTCTTTTTCATACACCTGGCATACAGTTAACAAATACCACATTCCATACAGTCACTTTTGTAGTTCAAACACTACATTGCTGTGATTTTGTATACGATATATAATTTTATCTTTTTTTTTTTTTGCATTGTTGTTCTGCTAATATTCTATGCAGAAATTAAATAAAAACGCACAGAAAAATGACTAATTACCTTTGCATTTAATGTGATTGAGTGAGTGACTAAATGAGACTTGAATTATGATGATTCTGACACTCAGCTGATGCATTGTTAGCTTTAGCTTCAGCTCATTTTTGATGATGAAAGCAGATGAGGATGTAAGGAACTAGCAATACACAGCGGAGCATCCTGTTTCCCCCAAGGAAGAGGAACAAGTTATGCAAATGTACATTTGTAAAAACGTTCAGCCTTTTTTAAAAAAAATTATCTTTATATTATTTATATTCGTAAATTCTCTTCAACTCAGTACTGGCAGCTGCTGTTGGTGGGCATGTTTGCCAAGCTGTGACAGACGCTACCTGTGGCAATTGTTTGCCTTTTAAAATGCAGCTTTGTTTCAGCGTGATGGAAACTTCTGTTAGTGTCAGAAATTTTAGATCTACTTTCACTGAATTTATGCTATTTTTTTTCTTCCATGGTTCATATGCAACTTGTGATTCTTTTTCTTAAATTTTAAATAATATTTTCTCGTAATTGCATTCGTTGCATCCTAATCGGCAGCAGGAGAGTTTCCAGTTTTAGAGCTCTCATTAATGTAGGGACACCTGGAGTCTCTCAGATCACAACCCCCTCTTTCCTCAGTCTCTCACTCTCTGAATACGCTATAATCAAGGCCATCGTTTCACTGACCAACACCGAGTGGGTTGTCTCTACTCACAAACCTGATGGTGTGTGTATTTATGTAAATGCTCAGGCCAAATAAAGATATATGAATTTACACAACAATCTGATGCCCTGGCTAATCAGTGCAAATCACTCTTTTTATTGTTTTAGTAAAATTCAGAGCACTTTTAATGACTTGTAATCCTCTAATTGAATTTAAAAACATTTGAATTGAAATGCTTTTGTTTTGGGGAATCTGAAAGCAGACAGCACACAGTGATTATTGTCGACCTCACCCATTGTCAAATTTCTACCTTAAATTTCAAACATATATATCTGTATAAAAGTGGCAAAATGAAGGGTGGAGAAAGCATTAAACAGCATGAAATTAAGCCTGTTAACAAGAGACAATGTTATTTTTAAACTAGAATGATGAATTACCCTATACTGGTTGCCATCATGATCACTCTCTGTTTCTATTTTCTCAATTTAAAGTGGAAAAATTATTCCAGTTTTGCTGAATTAACCTTTCAATAAAAATTTGTATTTGTCTTCTTTTCAAATAACGTAAAGCAATGCTTTAATAATATGTAATTCTTTTTTTTATTGCATATATAGGCATTGTTCTTTATGTGACAATAAATTTCTACTAGTACTGCTAGAATTTACCTTTTAAAAAATTTCTAGACGCGTAGTGATCTGACTTAAATTCAGAATCCAGGTATTAATGTGGGGAATTTAATTTAATTTTGTACATTAAAATTTTGTACATTTAATCAGATCCAAATTTATTAAGGTGCTATGCAGAGCCACAAACTTTGACTTCTCATAAAATAACTGGACTTTACACAGAAAGATCCATAAAAAAATAAAATGGAATATTTTTTTTATCTGTAAAATACAAAATCATACATGGAGCATGTATAAAATATTAAGGATTATTAATTCTGATCAACCCTCTAATGCTCACCTGCATTACTGAATAACCTGTCCTGTTGTTTTTAGCACAACATGGTAGGTTGTTCAGAAAACAACCCAATAAAATTGACCTTGAAGGGGAATACATGCATGGGCACCTACTGTAAGTGAGTTAAACACACTTTGAGTCAATAAATCATTTTTCCTTTTTTCTGCTTCTATTCTGGGACAAGGACACAAAAAGAATTACTTTGTGAAACTATAGGTGTCATCCCTATGCATAGGTGGTGGTATGCAACTTAACCTTTAAGGAGATGGTAAATGGGCAGCTGGCTGCTGGTCAGCAGTAATGAAATGATTTTTGAACAAACAGTGGTTAAAAAAAATCAACATACCCCTGTTAAAATGCCTTTACTTTGCTGCATAGTAATGAGAAAATGCTGATTAATTTCAGAGCTTCCCATCTCTGTGGGCCATAACATATAGACATACCAATTACCAATGGAAAACAAAACAAAACAAAAAAACAACTTAAATAAAGTGAAGTGGGTGTCTTCAGAAGTGACCACCAAATTCAAGATCATCTTAAATACGGGACAGTACTTTAGCAATAACCTTAAAGTTTTCTGACTGAGAAAAAAAAAAACATCCAAATGAAGCTCAGCTATTCCAAGAAGCTTTTCTTGACTTTTTGTTAGTTGCATGTCGCTGCAAATATCGTACTCCTCAAAAAGCTCCCAAAGCATCACTTGCAAATAAAATAGTTCAATTAATTTTTTAAATAAGAAAATAAACACCAAAACTATGCCAATTAAGGAGTTCGAGTTAGAACATATTTATAGACAAATATTGCATCTGAAATGCAATATTGTTTGCACAGTTTTGGCTTAATTACTACTATGAGGGTGGAGTTTGTTCTGCAGATGATCTCTAATAGAGTCTGTTAACTCCATTTAATGATTAATCGACTACCAAATTAGTTGACAAATATTTCAGTAATTGATTAATCACGATTAATCCAATTGTTTCAACCCTAGAAAAGACTTAATTTGTTTTATTGGGAACAGTTTAGACAGTACCTCATTTTTACCTTGAAGATATTTTCATATTAAATAAAACAGGAAGTGTTTTAAATAGAGATTGGTTTGAAAAAGAAAAGCAGCCCACTTAGTGTTGCTGCAGTGGGGAGGATTCTGACACAGGGAGGATTTAAGGTCTCAGTTGCCCAGTTTTGTCAAAGGCTTCTCTGTACACTCCCACAGGCAAATACTTGTTAGTATGCATTGTAGGACGAAAATGGGCTCCTATCTGCTGTAGCTGTCTTTTTAAGTATAGTAAATCATTTCCTGATCTCCACAGGCGGTGACTGTTATAACTGCTACATATGAAGAACCAAACAGACTTCTGCAAAGCCACCTGCAGGGCTTCACGCTTAAATTCTGCACTGTTTGTTGCACTGTGATAAAGGAGTCGTAGTCTTGAAACCTGGTCTGGGGTCGTGGAACGTCTTACCCATTCTTACTCTCCCCTCATTACTGTGACTCTGTCAGGTTATTGTTTTGGCACAGCAAGATGAGAGAACCAGGTTTATCCTTCAGCTCCTGGAGTTAATTTTGAGACTTGTAGCAAATAAAGACAAAATACTAAAAAGATGATTTACTGTTTGGTTTATAGATGTAACAAGAGTAATGCATACATGAAGGAGAGCAAAGAGGTTCTCTGGAAAAATATATGTGTATGTGTGTATATATGTATGTATGTATATATATATATATATATATATATATATATAAAATTGAGATTTCAACATAAACTTTTTGCTCCAATTAGTAATTAAATGTTTCTGCTCACTTGGTAAGTTGTCAGTGTTGAGATTTAGTTTTCCATCTTTGAGGGTGAGGTGAGCAGGTGATCTGATCACAAACCTCAGTTTGAAGGTTCAGTAGAAGGACAGAAGAAATCAAATGAGGTTCAGACGTCTATTTACTACATCAATGCATACATGGCACAGACACAATAACCATGAATGTGACCTAATTTGTTGAGATTCAAGGCTAAGGTAGATACCAGAACTAAACTAAGACTGTTTTGTGACTACATAGTTTGTAGCAATAATCCTGTAAAAGATGATTTTGTAAGAAATAAGTCTTCCTCTACCCTATTTGTAGTGTTGTACATAATTGACTTAACCATAATATTTGTTGTAAGTTGTTTGATGCAACTCTCATCAATCTTGAAAGGTAATAATGCAACACCTGTGTGAGAGAGACCAAGCTACTGTTCATAAATGACACAGTTAAAGTCAAGATGGTGGATATTCTTTGACCATACCAATGTACAGGCAGTCATGCTTATGAGCAATGAATGCTGTCCAAATTGTTTTCAAAGTTAGGTGATTATTTTCACTTCATACTAGAGGTGCACCAATAATTCGGCCATGATTTTCTGAATATTGGGAGATTTTGATCAGCTTATACTTAAATTTGAAGCTGATTTTATCCACAGAAAATCAGCCACTGTCCTCTGTTACTCTGCATTGAGGGATGTTTGACTGACCCGCCCAAAAGATAATGTTTGCACATTCACAGTAAACAATAGTGGCCCCACTGGTGCCAACTCAGCACCTTTCTTGCTATTTTTTAGCAGCATTTCAGACAAAACAATTAAAATCAGCAGGTCAGACTTTTTGAAGATCTGCGATCAGCCAGAAAACTGCAATCGGTGCACCCGTACTTCGTACTTAAATGACCAAAGGTTGCATCAAGAAACACTTGGTTAAGTGGTGGGCAAGTACATTTTTCTGTTAGTGAAAAATCTGCTTAGTTGCAGGCATTTCTATGCTGAATCCTGGAAAAGGTAGTTTTAGTTTCACCCATGTCTTAAAATAAACACCAGTTGAAGATTGGGTGGTTCTCGGAAGGGCTTGCTAATAAATGTCTGCTGTCCACATTGCAATGGTGTCATCTATTTTTCAGAAGCCTAGCAACCAAAGTGGTTTGTTACACTTCACCCCTCCCTTTTCACAAACCCTGATCCTCTTTAAAGGGCTTGCACCAAACATGTGAGACTTGCCAGAATACTGGCTTATCTTGACTTTGAGCATTTCTGAGAGCGTGTTGCTGTAATGTTGGAGGTTTTGGTTAAATTAGTTTATTGAGTTCAGTTTAATGTTAATTCCTTCCTAGTTTTTCCTTCTGTGCTTGTGCACAGGGAAGTGGGTTACATGTGAATAATTAAAACGGTGACCCGTATACATAAATGCTGAATTCTGCAAGTTCCACAAGAAGGTGTGTAAATGTGTTTATGTGGGCATTCTTCATATCAACTATTCCACTGACCTGGTTTGGGATAACAAAGACAGGAAGAGCAAAGGTCAGGCTTCATTCCCTGATTAGGGAAAGTGGAACCATGATGCCACTTCCTCAGATGCTGTTATCTGTTAAAAATGGCCAAACTTCTCACATTATGTGGCCCATTCAGAGATATTTTTTTTAGGTTTTATTTGATTTTTAGGGCTTGTTTCCTTCTGTTTGCAATGACAAGTTTAAGTGGAAATTCTAAGGTATTTTCAAAAGACTTTCTCCTCTTAGTCTTGTCTCCTGAAGAGAGTGTTGCTGGTTTCAAGCAGAAATGTTTACTGTTAGGGAGGAGCAGATTATGAATACTGCTATGAATCAGCTCAGTGCTTCCATTAGCATGACATCCTGAGAGGAGGGAAGGATCTCTCTCTACAGAGACGGACAGAGAGAAAATGTTAAAGATAAGGTACTAAACATATTAGGAGGGGCTAGAAGAGTCTAACATTATTAACTTACAGAGGTGTTTGTGTCAAAGTTGCTTTTTTAGAGCGATTTTTATGCTCTGGTATTTCGTTTTGGACTTGTGCTTTTGGCTATACATTGTTGCTGGATGGCTCAGTTGGTATTCTGTGCACTGATATAGATGACAGAAGTGGCATCAATCCAGAGCAAGGTAAACACATGATGGTGTTAAGTCTTTGTATTAGATCAGCTCACACAACAGATTGAATAAGGCTTTTTATCAGAGCACAGGACCCAGGAGGACTTTATTTTACTGAGTGTTCTCTATTAGGTTTGCAAGATACAACATGTTAATATAAAAGTGGTCACCTGGAGACCAAACACTGGTACATTCTTGCTAAGTTAATAGATTAGCTGCATTTACTGGTTAAAGATGCTACTAATATTACTCTGAGTTCTTCCTCCTCATATTTTTATTCTGCCAACAGATTAGTTCAAGTCAGTGGCTTTCTTTTTTTCAAAATATACAACACTTGTACAGATGGGACCGGTAACTAGATAATTTTAAACTGGACACGTATAAATTAAGCAATAGAACAATTCGGAATAGAGGTAAATTTGATTGGCCGTGAAATTCAAACAAAGAATCCTTTTCGTTAACACACTTTGTCATACCTACGCTTCACCAGGCCACGCTAACACCAACAGTTTTCAGGGTGGTAGGTTACTGAGTGAAAAAAGATTCAAGGTTAGCTATTTCTAAAATGATGCAAGGTGTTTTTAAAAATGAAGTTAAAGGAAGCTATAAATAGAAACGGTACTTTCTACGTCACAAGACGTTTTCATTGAGGCTGCGAGACAGAGCAAGACTTTTAATAGATAACGGAAAGACTAGAGACTTCTTTTGTTATTATGACCACAATAGAATAAAAGAAGCATAAAAAAACAACATGCAGCAAAAGCTGAACTGGGATATTATAATGTATTCTTTAAAAGCTTGTAGTCTGTAAAATGTTTACACTGCAAAAACAACAAAAAATTAAAATACTTGAGATAAATTCAGTATATTGTTGTGAGGTGGATTTTTCTATCCATCTGTTTATATCTTCAACCTAAATGAAAGAAAATTACCGCATCAACTAAAGTAAGATAAATATTTTTGTTGGCTTTTTAAGGCTGTCAAAACAGAAACCGCACTTGGCAAACAAACTCAGCAGGAAATGAAGGTTAAAGCACACATGAAATGATTGGACTTCTAATTGCTAAAGGAACAATGTGAAGAGTGTGTTTTATCCAGCTGTAATGTGACAGTAATGCAGACATAATCACAGTTTTAAATAACTGCAGAAATATGAAAAGTAGAAGCTTGGTTTCCAGCTCTCAGCGCATTCAAACCTTGAGATACTTTCCATTTTAATTGAAGCTCAGATGAGACATTTAAGGCATCTGCGGTGGAGTCCGTTAGCACTCCGTTTAAAAGTTATATCTGACAGGAATGGGAGATACAGAAGCAGGCAAAAAGCAATTGACTCTGAGCTTTCACCTACTCAGGGCAGGGCCCTTATAAAGCAGATAGATGGCCAGTCAGTTCTTCTTCTTTTTTTTTTTTTTTTTCGTTTTTAATGGCTCTAGCACATGATGCTCTGTTTTAATGCTTTCGTAAATTCAGCCTTGCCGTGGAGAATGATGGCTTCATTACTCCTGATCAGTTGCAATGACCTTTTGATGGGCAACTTTATAAAGTTCTCGGATTCATGAGTAGGCAATTTGGCACTTTAAAGGGTGCGGTGGGTGTTAAGATTCAAGATTTGTTGGAACTCAGCCTAGAGCCTTGGCACAGAGCGCTGCTATCTGTTAAGTAACAACTGCCATCTGCCCATCCGCTTCTCCCATGTTCCCTCCTTATTGATGTTATCCACTGTACACACTGCTAAGTTTCCTCTCTTGTCATTCACAGGTCGCTGTCGTGGGCGAGTGTGTGCATGTGTGTGTGACTGCGTGCGCGAGTGTGCACATGTGTTTGAGTGTGTGAGAAGGACTCGGAGAAAAATCCAGTGATGGCTGCCAATAAAGGTAAAAACCAGAGTTCTCTGGCACTGCACAAGGTGATAATGGTGGGAAGTGGAGGTGTGGGGAAGTCCGCCCTCACGCTGCAATTCATGTATGATGAGGTGAGTTGATACTACACACACCTGGTCTACACGCAAACTCCTATCTGATCAGTTAACCACGGTTCCCTTTGTTTAATTGGTCTCCTGGGAAACGCTGTTAAAATGAGATGAGGGCTCCCAGAACGACTACATAGGAGAGGCTAAAAACACTTTAATAAGACCAGTAGCTCAAACTTCCTTTGAAATCATATGATCTTTTTTACATATTACAACCACAAACTGCTTTGTAATTTAATGCTATTTGATCTGAAGTGTGCAAGTGAAAGGGGAGGGTGCATTCACACCCAATTTGTTTGCCTGGAAAGTCCAGTTCATTTGGGGAGGTGTGAATGCACAATTGAACTCTGGCCCGCCTAAAAACCTGGGTCTGTGTCATGTTGAGGTGAACTCTGGAAAAGTTAGAAACGTTTGCTGTACATTTACAACGGTTTAATGGCCCAGACACACACACTCATCCAGGTAAGAATCTATTCTGCTATTCACAGATGGTCTCCATTCAGTGTGTCTCAAATTGAGCTGTTTTGGTAAAAATTTCAAAATGAATGGCCTCTTTTGTAAAGGTGGTGGTGTCACCCTCACTGCAGTAACAATGATTCTGCAAAGTAATGACTTTGGGATGTAAATACAAGTGCATGTCAAACCTTTCATATTTTAATCTGTAAAATACATTACATTGTGTTGGTGATTTCCATAAAATCCAAAGAAAACATGTTGAATTTTATGACTGGAATCTGAAAAAGTTGACAGGTTGTTTAGATCTGGTGTTCTGCATCCTTGTGCAAACACACATACAGTCTTCAAAACGCAAGAAAATAAATTGCCTTAATGTTCTCCTTCTCAGTTTGTCGAAGACTACGAACCCACTAAGGCGGATAGCTACAGGAAGAAGGTAGTGCTGGACGGGGAGGAAGTCCAGATCGACATCCTGGACACAGCTGGCCAGGAGGACTATGCTGCTATCAGGGATAATTATTTTCGCAGCGGGGAGGGCTTCCTGCTGGTTTTCTCCATCACAGAGCACGAGTCCTTCAGTGCCACTGATGAGTTCAGGTAATGATGCAGTGAGGCAAACGCGTAAATGTGGCATCTGTTGAAGGTCCGCAACTTTGATGAGATGTAAATTAGATTACATGTCGCTATATTGGTAATGACTGTGATCACTGAAATGACTCAATTACATTTTTTCTACTTCTTGATCATGACATTCTTTTAGACAAGTTTGGTTTAGGATTAAATTAATAGCTTTTTTTCAATATCAGTTCTGAGGAATTGACAAAGATTTGCTTGAATCTGATCCAAAAAAAAATATAAAAAATGCAACAAAACTGTTACATGCAGTCCAACGTGGATTTGTTTTGCAGGGAAGAAAATAACCCTCTATATTTCAAAAACAATGATGTTCCTGCTAAATGTTAAATAATTGTACCTATTATTTGCAAAGTACAAAAACAGTATTCGACAACCCTTGCACTTGCTTATTGGGTTTTTGTTTTGTGCTTGCAGGGAGCAGATCCTGCGAGTGAAGGCGGAGGAGGACAAGATCCCTCTCCTGGTGGTTGGCAACAAGTCGGATCTGGAGGATCGTCGGCAGGTGTCTGGTGATGAGGCGCGCGGGAAGGCTGAGGAGTGGGGGGTCCAGTATGTAGAGACGTCTGCCAAAACTAGAGCCAACGTGGATAAGGTGCCAATGCTCACTCACTGCATTACTGAATAGAAAAAGGCTAAAATTATAATCAACAGCATTGATATTGACTGGTTAGTAAAACAACACAGCCTGCTCAGGTAGCCAGACTGTTGTCAGCCACTTCATAGGCATAATTTACCGAAACCAGAGTTATATAAATACAAATCTCAAATGACCAAAATGAACATTTTTCATAGTCAGAGGTCCATGTATTATAGTCCATACATACAACATACAGTTGTACTCAAAATAATTCAAGAATCTTGTAAATTAATAAAATAAAATAAATGCTAATATAAAGTTACAACTCTCTTTCAATTTAACAAAAACAATAAACTCCTCCACAGAATTTGTCGGTAAGCAAAGAAATCAGGATCTGCAGTAAGATCTGTTTTAAAATCCATGCCACTAAGAGTGCGTTCGCTGTTGGATTGTGTTGTTTTGTTTCATGGATCAAACAAGAATTCTACTTGCAGCTTGATAAAATGGTCATAGAGCTTTTATTCTTCTTTTTCTTGACTCAAAAGTTTGAGAAAATTTCTCTTCAAAAAGCCTCTCCTTGCTCTCAATGCTTTGTCGTACCGACAGTCTCTTGGTAAATTAAGCACATCACACTTGTGTTGGTTGGAGGGAGAATGAACGCATAAAAATGCAGTCCATTTTCCTTTCACTGCAAATTTGGAATGTGCTGTTTTCTACTGCTGGGGAGGTTTCAACTAGAAAACCGCTCCCAAAGTGAAAGTAAAAATGTGCCGCTGGTGTTGCAGCAGTAATGACAGATTGACATGGAGATGACGGTCCTGCTTGCTTTATTATATGGCTGGCATTTAGTTGTCTTCTTATTATTAGGGAAACAGAACACAGAATTTTACACTTCCAACTTGATTCTTTGAAAAATATATATTTCTAGCAAAAATTGACAAAAAATTGACAAATTTGGAATCTAACAAAGGTTAACTTAATCTGGTCCTAAAGTTCAAAAAGTGGCCAAAAATAATCATATCAAAAACCCTCACATTGTCACACTGGACATTTGACTAAAAGAATCACAACATGTGCAAATTTAATAGTTATTTACAAATTTAGGTTATAAACTGGATTAAGTTTTTTTTTTTTTTTTTAAAGAAAAAAACTAAATCAGTTAATTAATAAACGTAAATGGCCACCAAACACTCCGGAAAAGTTGGCATTTACGTTCTGACGACAATGTTTACAAACAGCAAAATTAATTTTTTCTGTCAGTGAAGCTTGCTCCATATGACCAACGACAAACCCTAACCCATTCACTCTTTGGAAAATTTTGGTGATTATGACACCATGAATTTGTAAAACCTTGGTGCAACTTGCTAACATGAACCACTCGTATCCAACTTGTAAATTCTGTACAGTACCGAATTTTAAAGATTTACTTGTTAGATTTTTTTACCTGACTCCCAAACATGTGACAAGTAGCTACTCATTTTCCCTCCAGGTATTCTTCGACCTGATGCGTGAAGTGCGTGGCAAGAAAATGACTGAAAACAAGGACAAAAACGGGAAAGGAAAGAACAAGAAGAGCAAGAAGAGTTTCAGAGAGAGATGCTGTTTACTTTGAGCTCTTCATGGACCTAAATATAAGCCACAACACACATCTGTATTGCCGGGGAACAAAGCAGATGTCTTTCATTGTCATTTAAATGGGAAATTGATAATTATTTTTGTAATGGCTTGTGATAGATTAGTCTCTACAACAATCTCAACCACTTTGTTGCCAATTTTACGTACTAAAACTGGAAGATGACCACTGTTGTTACTGTGACTTAAACTGCAGTGCTTGATGGCTCACACTAAGCTAATGACCAAACTGCCAGTGACACTAACTATGCTGCTCAAGAATTTCTCCACTGTTTAACGCTGAATAATGCCTTTGAATTTCAGTAAACAACGCGTTAAATTTCCGAAGCCAGTCGTAACCTTATCATGCAGACCTCTTGTTTCTGTGTTTGTCAAACTGTAGGAACTATAATGCTGCTGTCTGTCATGTTTGTCCATTAATGATGACATTTACTGCTTTGCCAAGGTCTCATCCATTTGGTCTGTTCAGACTTATCCTTTCTACTTGGCTGCTTTGAATTGATAAACATTTCAAATTATTATTTTTTTTTCTCTGAGTGCGTAAGCTTTATCTTTCCCCAAGACTTTGTGACTTTTGTGCCCACAGATGATTCCCAAGGTAGTGGAATCCAATTAGAGGATTTGTGGCCAAACAGGGTTATTTCATATTCCTTTCTAATTTCTTGCCTCGGTAGGATTACAAAATGTCAGAGAGATTCTTTGTAGTTCTGGAGGTAAAAAGCTGCAGAATTTTGGGGACTGAAAAACTCATTAATTAATTCTTTGTGCAGATGTGATGCGATATATTTACTAGTTTATCACAAACAGAAGAAAGCATCCTTGTACTCCGACCTTTCTAGTAGTGCAGATTTGCATTTCTTGTTTCTTTCACAGGAATGCCGATGTTCTGCCATTTTGACGACAATCTTCAATAATGACATGCCTGCTTTGTGGTCAATAGTTTAATTGCAGGAAATCAGAGGCTCTTTACATTTTAATAACATGCATTTCATTGCCAATTCATAGGAAGGGGGTTTCGTTCACAGTGGACACTTTTAAATAGTTTGTGCCAACCAAACTGCAAATCGAACCATGTTTGTACACTATGTATGTGCTCTAACAGAGCAATTTGTCTGAACTATACTACCTTACTGTGTCCTTGAGCAAAGCTTTGCATCTTAACTCATGTTTAATCAAGTGCTGTGGTGAGTGAGATGTTTCTACCACTGCCTAAGCCATTCTTTGTAACATGCCTTCTTTGTTTTATGCATTCTACTGTGAATATGCTTCAGTCTCCTTGCAGCATGAAAGCTGCAAAATAAATGTTTCTTTTCTTTATTCTTGACCTTTTATGTTTTTATTATTTAAAACGAGTTTTAGGTTTTAATCATGGCCAATTCGTGAAACCAATACTTAAATGAAATAAAGTCATTTACCACCATTTCTGCTTGGTGTTGCACATCCTCCTCTCCTGGTGGGTGTGTGCATTTAAAATTCTATCCAAAAAAGTATTAACACAAACTTTAGGAAAAAAAATTAATTTAATTCATCTATTAGGTGACTGTATTCATTTTTTTACTAAATAAAATTAACTGAACTAATTTCCTTCAGAAGTCAGCTAATTAATTACAGAGCTCACTTGTGTGGAATTTTAAGTCAGGAAACAATGCTGGACATTTGGCACTATGAAAACCAAAGAGCACACAGAGTGCACGACAGATAAGTTAGGTTACAGAACGATATCCAAAGCTTATAATTTTTCAGAGAGCACTGTTTAATATCTTATCCAAAATGGAAATGGTAAGGTACAAATTCAAACCTACAAAGACAAGGCCATGAACCTAAAATGACTGGCCAGATTAGAGTTGTAAGAGCTGCCGAGAATCACAACCCTGCTGGACGAATCGGTCTGCTGGATGGTTTAGTGATGCTCACATCTAGTTTTTACACAGCAGTGGGAAGGAAAAAAATATATAAAACAATGTGATGGTGACGAGTGTTGATGCTTTTCCCCATTCGAGAATGAGAAGCTGAAAGGCTGTTAGTCTGCACAACACTTGAGACTTGAGAGGAGGGTCACCTTCAGTAGCAACAGTAAACATGCAACCAGAGCTGCAATGGAACGGGTTGGATCAAAGTATGTTGTGCTAGGATAGATTAGTCAGTCCAAAATGTAGATGAGAATCTGTAGCAAAACATTAACGTTGCTTTTTCACAAATGTTATAAATTTTGAACTGTTTTGCAAAGAAGAATGACCAAAAGTTTCTGTTTTTTGATGTTGAAATCTGGTTCAGTCATACTGCAAAAGACCTACAGCTGTGATTCCTGCAAAAGTTGTTTCTACAAAGTAGTGAGTCTGACTTTATTTGCTATTTAGGTATAATAATAATAATCAGTGCCGTTGAATTTAGGTTTATAAGAGTAAAGGGATCTGAATACAAATGCATTCCATGCATATAATATTTTCCTCTTTGCAATTGGGCTTTATTTTGTGTTGGTCTATTACATAAAATCCAAAGAAAAGGCCTTGAAGTTTGTGGCTGTAAAGTGACAAAATGTGAAGAAAGTTCAATACTTTTGCAAGCCTATGCAATGTTCTCATACACTTACATTAACCCTAAAGGACGAATGTCACTGCTGCCGTTCCTTATCTTCTTTGGACCAGTAACTTACATCATACGGCTTCCCAAGTCAAGTTGGGAGCCTGGGGCTTGTTTTCCTGATTGGTGACAATGATGTTTTACCAGCCTTTCTGTTAACCTCGCAACCTTCTGTCACATGGCAGACTGGTGTAAGATCAGCCGAAGCAAGGGCTCACATTTTCGAAGCCCAGGGAGCGTCTGGGTCAGTGAAGCTCATTTCACAGTGTGAAAACGGGGTTGACTACATCGCCCAGCCAAGACTCACTATAATGACATTTTTAAAATGGCTTTGGGTGTGAAGGATAAGAACATGCTTCCTTGGTGCTATGTAAATCGAAATGTTTGACCCATAATCTGATTGCACCTTCTTTGGAGTTAAATGTAGAGTAATCTGCTTGTATTTCAGTCTGCAGTACTCTTCATGATAAAAACATAAATAAGAGGGGTCTGAAAATCATCAAATTCCTGCTGTTTTTATTCTTTGGGGGCTGTTTACAAATCCGCCTGAAAGCAAGTTGTTTTTTTTTCTGACCTTGTTTTGCTTCATTCAAAAGCAACTCTTAAGGGATTTTAATTGATTTTGTGTGTTATTTTTTTACATTCTCTAAAAGTTGTCTTAATCTTTCCCAGCATCCTTTTTCTTTTTGCATCAAGGCAAGTTCTTTTTGGTTGCCAACACTTTAATATCCCCACCTGTCCTCAAATCAGTCCCCCATTGTATCTCCAATCTTTTATTCTTTATGGCAACAGAGATAAGACTTCCTCTCCAGTCTTGGGGGGAGAACTGTATGTTTAAAAGTATTGATCAGACAGGCCAACACCGGGGGAATTCTTAAATCAACGTTAACCTTTAAAAGAAAACGGCGCAGAGAGAGTTGCTGTGGGGATTTAAAGCTGTAACATCTATGAAAGCCACTGCTCCACTTTCACAGGATACTTCACATAAATACACTAATCCCCCCCCCTCACCATAATTTATATCACCAGTGAAACCTGCCGGGGGTAGGAAGCCTGTGGCAGAATTTCCACCAGAGAGGCTAAACATGTCACAGCGCAGATAAGCACATTTACCTGCCTGAAATTCACCTCTCTGGGCTCCCACTCCTCGCCCGCACCTCTAAGTAGGCAGATTAGGTGGTCTGTTAAACCCACAGGAAGGCACTTATTTAGAAATACATGAAAGGGCAAAGTGAGGCAGGCTAATGACCGATGCCATGTCACAGACATACTCTCGGGTCTTTTATCATTCTGCGGAGAGGGCCCCCGTCCTCTGAATAACCCTCATTATATCTGAGCTAATGTTGGGGATGAGGATGTTCAAGTGATAAAGCACCATCACAGTCCTTCATTATACAGAAAGAGAAACCGGCTCTATGGAATTGCGCTCGACCTATAAAATAAATGCAATGGACAGAGAATAACTCCTATTTTAGCGGTTGTGCCATTTCCTACCGTCTGCACATTGAGCCTTATGAGGGAGAACTTCTGTTCACTCTTTGGCCATGGGATGGCAGTCTTGCATCTCTCTACAGCCTGTGTGCTGTTTGCTGTTTTGTGCATCATTAGTGCTACCAGCTTCTCTTCCACCCCAAGGCTTCATTCATCTTGACTGAGGCTGACAGAATGACTAAATGTTTATCACCCCCTATTAAATCATGTCTTCTCGCAGAAATTAAGACTAAGTTTTCTTTATCTTTATAGCCCAATGTATGTGTATCATCACTGATAACACAAGGTTAACATTTTTGTTTAAATGTTAATGGAATGAATTAAGCTTTCCTCTGAGTGAGTGTGTGTTGAACATCCAAAACCATAAATAAGTATTAAATGTAAAACAAGACTCAGCGTTTTTTTTTTATTATTAAAAGTGTATTAAAGTGCTTATTGTTTAATTTTTGTACAGTGACTTGTAAATGTACTCCTAAGCCCTGAAGTTTTTCACATCTTTTCTCAAAACTACAAACTCTAATGCATTGAGATTTTGGTTGATAGACAAATATAATTAATGCTTAATTGCAAAGTGAAAGGGAAATGCACATAACTTTAAAAATAAAAATATCAAAAATGTTGTGTGTATTTGCATTTATACTTAATTACACTATTGTTGCCTTCACCTTTCCGGCTCTTTCTAGTTATTCCCTGATTTCTCTGGTTTCTCGTGTTCCTTTTTCCTGATGTTTCCGACATTTGGGACTGCCACATTGATCAGTCCCAAATCACTGGGACTGTTGCTCATCAATGGTCACAATGTCCAGTTGATTGGAGATTACTGCTTTGTCCATCTGTATCTGGAAGTGCCACAGGATCTTAGCTCGACAATTCTCCATCACCTGGGGAGGTGATTTCCACTGTGACCTACGGGTCTCCAGGTCGTATTCCGGCTATCCTGGCTGCTTGGCCCCTGGCGTTCCATGCATTCCTTTCCTGCTATGAGATGCTGGATTGTTTCTGGAGCCTCTTTGCATAGCTACACCTGGGATCTTTCCTGGTATGGTAGATCTGAGTTTCTGTTGCTCTGGTGCTCAAGACCTGCTCCTGTACTACAGTGATCAGTATTTCAGTTCTGTCTTTCGGTCCGGCCCCGTCTAGCCACTGGTAGGATTTGGTTATATCAGCCACTGCAGCTATCTGTGATAGGTACATCCCATGATGGTTCATTCAGCTCCTTCTCTTCCAGTTTCCATTGTCCATTGTACAGTCATATATGTGCATTTATTACTGTATTTAGTTCAATTTATCCTCCAGTTGTCTCTGACCAGCTTCACCGTTCCAGTAAAGGAAAGTCTCCTCACGTGATGTTGCTTCCACTTTGTTTTGACTTTGGATCTCGTCTTATCCAGAGAAGCTAAACATGTTTGCTGTGTCCTCTGAATGACTTGTGGCAGAATGTATCCTGAACTTCTCATGACTTGTTAGGTGCACAACTAATAGTTTCAATATAAACAGAGTAATGGATCTTTTCAGCTCCCCCAGAGTTACCGTTGACCTTTTCGCTGCTTCTTTGGTTAATTCTCTCTGCTCGTCCAGCCTGCCGATGTAGGTGAAGGCCATTTCTTGGTAGGTTTGAAGCTCAAAGGCCTGGGATATTGTTTTATGACATCACCCCGATTTAAATATCTCCACAACTTTATCCCTCACCTATATTATCCGATGTGTGCCTTGGTCTTCATAACGTTTTTGGCTTAGTCATTTTCTCTGACAAACCTTTGAGATTCATAGAGCAGTTCAATTTATTCTGACATTAAATTATATACACCCTTATTCTCCACTGTGCTGATTCCTGAAGGGAATTACTTGCTTTGGATCCTGTTCAGGAATGTCAGAGTAAAAGTGGATGAATACAAATGGCTTTTTCAGATTTTTATCATTAAACAGTCTTCACTTTCATTCTTCCACTTCACAAGTATGCACTACTTTGTGTTGACCTATTTACATGGAATCTGACAAAAACACTGTGAAATTCATGTTTTAACGAGACGCAAAGCGAAGAAGTTCAATGTGTGTGGAACCCTTTGCAACAACTGAAGCACAAATCATAAAAGTCAGTTGTGGCAGTGGCTCAGATGTCTGTCTCTTTAAGAATAAATTACTGCTGAATTAAAGTGAAGCATTCTCCTTCAGCTGAATTTTGTTTCCATAACAGCAAAACTATCAACAGCTCCCCACAACAGCACAAACACTGCATATGAAAAAAGCCTGTTTTGCACAGTGTCTTTTATTGCCTGGCACACATGCTATCTCTGGATGATCCCTTTGGAACAACTCTGCAGACATGGTCTTCACTCAGTCTCTGCAAAGAGTGTGTGCTGGGACAGATCCACAATGCTTAATATGGATCCACTACAATGCTATTGTATTAATGGAAACACTTTGCGTGGTTATGCTCTTCTCTGTTCAATAAATTAGGTGTTTAAAATGTTCAGAAAAGATTTCTAAGACATATTTTTCTGAAATGTTTGCTCATACTATATAATTGATGTAAGTTTATAATTGCCGCACTGATTTCCATCAGTCAATCATCATGTTCTTTCTACACATACGACGTTGTCTTGCCTATCTGGAAGTAAGGATGGGCAAAACAGACTTAAGGTTTTATCACAATATTTTGTGGTACTATTGTAATAACAATAAAAGTGATGCAAATAATTATTTACTGCTTCTTTCTTATGCAGCTGCATGGCTTTGACTGCATGCCACAGAAATCACAGCCCCACAAACACAAATTATGTTTGTGTTTATTTGTGTTTATTTGTGTTTATTTGTGATAAATTTGTGAAATTTATCTTATCACAAATGATAAGATAAATTTCTTATCATAATAAGAAATGTATCACAATTAATGATAAAACAATGAATACCCACATCTCTCTGGAAGTGCAGCATTTTTAACTCTCCCAGATCCTATCAAGGAGACCACTGTGGAGTAAAGGACTTCTGTCACAAGTTGTTCAGTTGAAAAAGACATAAGATTTTGCACTTTAAATTTCTTTTCAGTTTATGCCGTTGGATTTCTACTCTGTTAATGTGAAAAATCAAATATTGTTAAAATTAATTAAGCCTTTGGACACTAAACTGTCCGACATGTTTTATTATTTTTCAATTAACTGAGCAGCTTTTTGTGTTCAAATAAGATGAGGAACATTGAGTTGAATGTATAGTGTGTGTGAAAGTCGCATAAAGAGTTATTTTAAAGACACTTGTGGTCTATTCTTTCATCACATGGCAGACAATAACGTCATTTTATGCAAATTACTGCTGTCCTCCCATAATCACTAACAAACTCAATAGAGGAATCAGTGCAATCCTTCATTATGAGTTAATGAAAGAACCCATTGAGCAGCTCTATTTTAATCCAAAAACAAACAGGAGTTTACCATATGACATGTCATTTACTACATGAGCTCACACCAATCAGCTGACCTTATTGGACCTCATTGTGTTGGGATAAGTAATAATCTGAACTGTCCAAAACAAATCTTGTCAAGAATAAATGACCAAAATGACTGAAAGCCATGTTTCTTTACTTATGACTGCTGGGATGGGCTCTCCTACGCAACCCTGAACAGGACAAAATGGGTTTGGAAAAAGAAATAATGGAATTACCGTTTTGTAATTTATTAGAGATACAAATAAATACTGTTGCTTCTGGTTTACAGATTAATTGGAGCTGAGTGATTGGTCATTTATGATCAGCAGCGGTTCTTGCATAAATGGTGTCCTCATGCTTCTAATGTTAAAAATGCTGATTTCTAACATTAGAAGCACCTTACATTTGAGAGACATAAAGATGAACTTGCAAACACAGATACAGGTATAGATATAAACAAAAAGTGACGAAATTTGTGTTTGATTGGTGTTTTTTTTTCTTCATAATACTTGTTGACAATAAATGTTAAGCCATTGGAAAACTTGTTTATTTTCCCTTACATGGGGCCATATTTGCAATGAGCAGCATGAGGATGAAGTGCCAGGCTGTTGGAACTGTGACATGACCCAGAAGCCATATCATGCCACATTAAACACCACTGCTGTTCATAACAGTTATGAAGCACAGGAACTGGATCTTTAGCTTAGTTTTTATTTAGGATAAATCAGAAAATGCTTGTTTGTTTCTTTTACATAATATGACTGCTTTCTAATGTAAAAAGAAATGGATTCTAGATATTCTATAATGCATCATTTGTGCCAGTGTGTGAAGTTGTTTACTTTAAAGCAAGATTTTTTTTTTGCTATCATCAGTGCTTTGCAATCAGTTCCATTCCTTTTCAGTTTGTGTTCTGCGTCTTCAAATTTTGTACACTTTGTAATTTGTAGCTTTTCATGCAAGGGTGCCCATCTCCGATCCTCCTAACTCCAGAGAGCTACTATCCTGCAGCTTTTAGATGCACCTCTTCTCCAGCTCACCTGAGTAAAATAAATTGCTTGTTATCAGGCTACTGCAGAACTGCGTGACATGCTGATGAGGGAATTCAGGCATTCGGAGGGGTTTTGGGGCAAGAGTCGCAGGATGGAAACTCTCGAGGACTTTACTTGGGCACCCCTGTAATACAGCTCCAAAATTGCAACATTATTATTTATCTCTTAAATGTTGAGCTAGCTGCTGCATAGTTGATGCTTAATTGTAGAATGAAAGGGTATTTTTCATCAAAATGTGGTGCTCTTCAACTGTGCCTTTGCAACATGTGGAAATACTTTAACTTTTTCAATTGTAGGTCTGGTTGAATGATTCCTGTTATCTTGTGGAAAGGTGAACCTCTGCTTTAATCTCAAACATTTTGCTGGTTTTAAGAAGTTTTCCTTAAGAATTGCACTGTATTTATTATCATCCATCCTCCTTGATGCAGCTGAAGTTAATTATCCTGACAGCATGATGCTGCCACCACCATTATGTTGCTAGTATGTTCACGTTGCTTTGCAGGAATGCTAGTGGTGAGCTGTGAATGACATGTCTTATGAATTTCTTTCCCCCAAGTCTTGCAAAAAGTCCAGATTTGCAGAGTGCACAAGAAATGGTTTGTCTTGTTAATAGATTCTCCCACCTGAGCCGTGAATCTTCTCCAGACTTATCGTGGACCTCTTGACTGCTTTTGCAATTAATAACTTCCTTGGGCCCAATATAAGGGGCCCTCTATCTTGGCCCCTTATATTGGTTTTGGTTGTTTCCATACTATTCCCCATTTTGGGATGTTGGAATGAATAGTGTCACAACTTTTAAACTTTATTTACAACTTTACTCATTTTCTTTCCTGTGTGCTTTTACTATTTTTTGTATGTGTATTTACACTTAAATCAAAATGCACACAAGTACTCTGTTTAAATATAAAATAACTTCTAATGGCATTAATTGCAATGTATTGTATTTAGGGACATTATAGTAAATGGGGCTTATTGAATCCTAATGCATGCCACACATGTTAGATTTTCATTGATTAATGAAAACATTTTCTTCTGCCTTGATCTAAAATCTCAATTAAATATGCTATAGTTTGTGAATGTAATAAAAAACTGTTCAGAAGATATGAATATCAACAACAAACTTACATGAAGAAAGGTTGTTAATGCCTTACGCAATAATAAATACTGAATGTTGCTCGAAAAATATTTGCGTTACATACTGTTAGGAACTGATGGTAGAAGATCATCATCAGATCCATATCACCATATGTTACCAGCAGTAGCTTGCGCACATAACAATCTCGCCTCCTAGCTGATTGTTAACACCTTCTGCGGAGACCCGCAGTTTACAGTGTGAGTGTGAACGTGTAATTATAGACGCCATTTCCACTGTTAGCCGAATTTAATCTTTTACAGCCAGCCGCGGCCCGCTGTAAAAAAAAAAAAAGCAAAACAAACCTCACAGTTTACCTGGGTGACTGAGATTTAGTATTCTGCTCAGCTTGCAGTTTATGCAGCTAATACCTGGAGAATTAGAGATGTGCTGAATGCACCCACACATATTAAAGAAGCGAGGCAACTGATGCTATTTTCTGCTTGAGACACAGCGACCTGCAAACAGGTTAAATGTAGTGTGGCGTTATCGCTAGATACAAGCTTTGAGTCAACCTTCAACTCTATTCAGCATCAAAGATGAGCAGAGAGTGTCACACACTCTTCAAATGTGAATAAAAGCTCCATAATGCAGAGGATGTGCTGTTTTTCAAGGCGGGGGTTTAAAGGTCTGCTTCAATTTGCTGACAAGCATCATTGGCACCTGTAAGAGACATGAACCCTGTTTTGCTCTCATTTACAACTGTGTGGCTGCATTAAGCCTCAAGGTATCTGAGGTTTGCAATAAATCTTTTCCCACTGATGTTGTCAAGCTGACAGTACAATCCGTCAGCACTTCAGACGGGAAGCTGTTTATCATTCTTATCACTATCAGTATCTACAAGTGGTACACAGAGGAAAGGAACCTTGAGCACCTACTGTGAACATAGTTATGGGTGGAGGAAAAATATTCTAGTGTAATAAAACCCTCATTTTCGATGGTCGTTTAGCTTTGTGGATCGCTACGTCTAAATTACTCCTAGTTCTTTTTCTTTTTTTTTTTTTTTTTTTGTAATTTAAACGATTCATTGCTGTCAGCTACTTTATGCCCTGTATTTTGTTGAACAATGCAGGCCATTGAAAACCTTCCTGTGGCACACCAAAACAAAAAAAAGTATACTTTGGTCCTACTTTGGATCAATGTTGTAGTTTATAGGCACAGAGATTAGATCATCGTCACGCAGTCATCATATATCACATCATCATATATAATGCAGCCAGGTGAAAAAATATAACAACTTAAACCTTTACAAATTGTACCATTTTATAGGCACCACGTTCATATTATTTTGTGGTATTTTTCATGATAGACCAACACAACATAGCACATAAATGGAAGAGAATTGCGACTCTTATAACTTTTGTCCTTTTTTTCTTTTACCAGTAAGATCCTGAACATTGTGGCTCTGAGTGTCTATTTAGGTCCATGTTCTCTGACAGTGGAAGAATTTGCTGTGATCAAATGAGACCAAAGTGAAACTTTTTGCTCTCTGTGATGAAAATCTAATGCTGCGCGTCACCATGAAAAGACCATAGTTCAATTGAACGTAGTTGTGACAGCATCATGCTGTGAGGATTGTTCTCTTCTGGTCACAGTTGATGAAAGAACAGTTCTGGATGAGGCATTTTGTAACTCAAACCCAAAAAGGTTTGAATGAGGACTTTAATCAGTGTCTTGTTTTTGACACTGACTTTCTTAACTTCAGCTTTGACTTCTTTACTTTTAAAATATCAAGTTTACAGTTACAGTAGAGGTCTTACTGGGTCTGCTGGATTAGACAGTAAAGTACATCTGAGCATCTTTACTAACCTGTCATTTGCTATTTCAGCTACTAGAAAACAGATTTTCTTTGCAGTAAGCCACAATTTTTCTCACAACTAACGAACGTATACTACTAGCCAAGTGTTAAATACAGAGAATGAGAATAAATAACATACACAACTGAGTGAATAATCAAGAAATATGAACATTATGTGTCGTCACTGCTGGCAAGCAAGAGGAGTGAAATCTGCTCTGAGCTTGAACCTCTAGATGGTGATTCCATGGAGAATCCTACAAAGAGTCAGTGAAGATTTGAAGATGAAAACATCATCACACTCTAACACATCTTCCTGCAATCTTACTGTAACATGTAAGGCAGATTAAAGCGAAATAGACAATAATTACCCTTTCTGAATGCTCCCTCCTAACCACATGGCTCCTGCCAGTGGAGGATCTGTATGCTTAATTCATTAGAGACTATTTTTATTATAGAACAGCAGGATACCACAGTACTGCTCACATCATCTGCATGAGGCATATGGGCAATAATTGCATCAGGAACTTAAATTGTTTAAGTGTGTGTATATATATGTGCTTCAGCATTTCTTACCCAGTAAGGCCCATCTTTCCAACAAATACTACATTGTGAGGACCCTCTATTCCTTAGGCAACCTAAAGCCCATTTTCCATAGGAAGAAGTGCTGTTTTTTGGGTTAGGATTAGGTTTAGGACCAAGGCACGAGTTGAGCTTAGGTTAGGTTTAGGGTTAAGCAATGATTATGTAGAGGGTCACGGTTTGGCAATAGAAAACCCTGACACTCTACATAATAGGAAGTCAATGCAACGTCCTCATGAAGATAGAAAGACACAATGTGTGAATGTGTGTGTGCAGTGAAGAATTCAATTATTCCAAAAGATAGTGATGCAGAAGGATGTCTTGCTCCCTAACACAGCTGGGCTCTTGGTGCCAGCAATATAATTCTGTTGAACTTGACAGGTGACAGGTGTGAAAGCATGTGATCAGTGTGTTTATACAATATGCAGAAGTGTTTCCTTTAATTAGTCATTTAAAGTAAAATAAAATCACTTCACTACTTGTTGCACACATGTCTTTGTGTAGAATTTAATTGGCAGATTTGGAATGGTGATTCCTCAAATTATAACATCTCCTTTGGCGTTCTGCCTTTAGGCTCGCGCTGATGAGCCAAAATATTACGACACATTCTGCTCAATATGCCGCGAGCACTTTATCTGCTGCCAACACATATCAAACTGGCTGTGATGGAGTCCAGAACATCTCTGAAGGTGACCTTCAGCATTCAGGGAATTAGCTGTGCGGTAGTAGATATTTTAAGTCATGGAAGTTTGCAGGTGGGGTCGCTGAGGACCAAACATGCTTGACAACATCTAGAACAATCCTTTCACTAGTTCATGTCTCATCTCTGTACAGTTTACTGTCAGTGGGTACACACAGATAGATGAACTTATTTTAAAGAGTCTTTGACACAGTCCAGCCTTATTGATTTGGACGTTGATACGGTCTCTTCTGCCTGTTTCTTACATCTAGCAACAGTTCTCCTGGCCTTAAAATTTATTATTTTATCTCAAAATGATTCACTATATTAGGGCTATTGCACATGAGTTACACGGTGCAACAGTCACACCCTCTCAGGTGCATTCAAAGCTGCAGACACTCACATCTTTGCCTATTACTGTTTGTGTTATAGTATCAGCTCATTCAGATTGGATGGATTGAACTCTGATTTGTCCATTTTAATACATGGATATGCTGTGATCTAAACCTATTGTAGCCCTGGTTAGCCTCTAATTAGTTTCTATGAAAGTTTACCACAGCAACTTCCTTCACATGTTTATCATATTACCTACATGTCTTGTAGTATAATATAAATGGGACTTGTTATTACTTTCTTTCAACCATGGCTTTCTCATTGACGCATCTTGACAAATGTTAACTTGTCAAACACTTGATGTTTTTTACTGTTCCTTAGTCTTCATGAAGCGGTTTCTTCACTAATGTTCTCTTACATACCTCAGAGACCTTTACACTGAGATTAAATTAAGTAAAGTGACATAATCCGCTTTGGCTTATTGGAGTAAAAGGAGGCAAAAATAAAAAAATACACCTCACTTTCAAATGTGTATTTTCGTATATTTACAAAAACACAACCAAAACAGAAAACTATGCATCATTTCTACTACATCATATTCACTCAATACAAAAATCCCCATTAAAATAAAATTGTCATAACATGAGAAAATGTGAAAAAGTTTCAGTGGTAAAGATACTTTTGCAAGGCGTTACAATGTATTATCTCATACATTTTTAAGTGGTCCATGAAAAGCATGTATGGGTGTTTGCCTTAAAGGTGCTGACCCAGCCGGCCACTTGGGGATTAACCAAAGCTCTGACCTCCATTCTAATCAGCAGACTTGCTGTTTCCCCAATTACTGTGCTGCTGGTTGACCTTTTGTACAACCACCCTAATCTCCCTCAGGTATTTGGATGGGCTCAAAGAAACATAATATTTACATACCTTGTGCTGTGCGGCTTGGAGATCAGACTGCAATTGTGTAACAATTGTCCAGGACTAAAGGAAGATATCAAATAGCAAGTCAGAAATGATAGTGCTCCTTTGCAGGTAAAGTGTTTCCCATTCAGGTCTCATAGGATTCTGATCAAATAACAAGAAGCCCTCTGCTCCAGTTTGTATTGTTATGTCCAAAGTGATTTATCTCCACTGTTAGGGTGCATCGACTGAACTGTTCAGCTGAGCATAAAAGATTCAAGAATTCAGACTGAGTCTAAGATGCAGCAATGATAATAGCGTGCTGTGCCAGGCTTTATTCTCAATATCACCTGTATCTTAGTCTCTACCAGTCAAATGGACCAACGGGTCCTTTGTTTTCCTACATGAGGGAAAACAAAGGACTTACTATGTCAAAATGTTGTTCTGTAATTGTAAATGCACTGTAAAAAGTTTGATAAAAAAAAACAACTCTGGGAATGTTAATTTGTTTCAAAAGAGTGGGTGTCTAAATGTGACATCTTGTTAAATTTAACTACTCAACAAAATTAAAGAAATGCTTTGTGACAAATCTGACAATCTTCATCATGTAGACTCGACAATCTTTATATTTCCTTTAAACAATGAAGTAAAATTGTAAAATTTACAGTAAATTACTGGCAGCGGTGTTGCTGTAGCTACAGTGACTGTAACTCTTTACAGGATCCTAATTGTATTTTTGTGACAGTAATACTGTAATTCCGTTACAATTCTACTGTTATTTTGTCATTTTACTTTGCTTTTATTACAAATTTACTGAAATTTTACTACTATTTTACAGTGATTTAATGCAAATTTACTAGAATTTTGCTAAAATTTTAGTGAGTCTTTCTATTTTTTGTTTTAAATTGGTATTTTGTAATCGAAACCGTGGCATTCTTAGTCTAATGTCACACCTCCCATCTTAGACTAACTTATCATATAACATGCAATACACTGTAGACTCTTTACCACCAGGTTTCAAGTAACTTTAATTTGTATCTGTGGTTTCCACAACATTTTCAACACTTAATATGTTCAGGAGAATAGAAAATATGTGCCAAAGAGAGCCTAAGCAGAATACTGATTAGACAGTGGATTTAAGTGGGATTTATGGCAGGGATGAGCTCTTCATTTATTCCTTGTACTGCCACTGTTCTGTGTGTTGTCAGGCTTTGGGATGGGGCTTTGTCTCTGTCATGATGCGTCTACGTGTACCGCTTTCTTTTTTCAGCTACACTGGCTCTAGAGATCGGGATATGAGAAGATTGATTGACGATGTATCAATGCAACAACCTGTCCACAGATAAAAAAATGATAATATATCACTATCAAATTCTGCACATTCCTGATCAGAAGCAGGAAAATGGGCAACAGCTCACATATAGCATTTTGTACATAACCATGCATTTGATAAAGAACAGTGAAGAAAACATTATCTTTATTTACTGGTATTGCAAAATCTGGTTTATTAAAGATATTTTATCTTACTGCTAAAATTCTATCTATAATTGTTAAAAACTAACTTTAAATTATGTTTCTTTAAATGTGTCTTATGTTTAACAAAACTTGGTGCATTCACAATATGTTCATCTTCAAAACCTCAGTGATACATTCACACTGAGTGGAAACTATCAACCAAAATTGGGAACCCTCCCCCCTCAAAAGAACAAATTGCCAAATCATTTCTCAAACATTTAAAATTTCGAAGTAGCCGGTGAATGTCGGAGCAGCTCTGTTTGATGAATATCCATTTTAGGGCCATAGTGTTTACTGAAAAACACTCAAGAGTGTATCCCTTGAGGCACGTCATTTTAGAGCTCATTTTAGAGCTCATTTTCTGGCTGAGTGTGAATTTGAACTAAGGTAAATCAGGAAGTCGAGATGAGCAGCCCAGTCAAAGTAAAATAAAGGAAAACAGAGTGAAGCACGGAAGATAGTCGTAAAGACGGTTTCTTAGAAACTCCATTAGCCACCAGCTGTTTGCCTGTCTGTCATGCTGCTGCTGTGCAATCTGCACAGAATAACCTTGTTTATCCTACCTCTTCCCGTAACTTTATGACAGCATTCTTAATGATTAAAAAGAGCCTGAGGAACGGCAATGGAGATGCTGAAATGTGTCATCTTGACTGGTTTGTGACTGCATCTTCTCTTACATTTCACATTAATCACGGTTGGTATGATTTTTGCTGCTGTTGTCTGAAGCACAGGTGTTTGAAATCATGTCAGAAAAAGAAACTCAGAAAACATCTTAAACAATCATTTATTTTACGAAATGTGATGTACCATGGCTAAATCATGATACGTGATTATTTTTGTGAGCACACAGGTTACATTGCACACATTGAAGTTGTTTCATATGCTTTGTGCAAGTATTTCAGACTATCTTAGGTTGGAATAAGGTCAGCCTTAGAATGGCTTATTTCTAAACGTGCAACTTTCCATCATGAAATAACACACGGAACATGTTCATATTATTAGTGATTTTTGCCTAAAATCAAACTGTGAAACAACAAGACTGCAGTGGGTGGTAATCTATTGTTTTGGGTAAATCTGAAGTGACAGTAATTATGGTAATTACTCTGCCTTCAAGCAAAAAGTTCTTCAGCACTGAAACAGAAGCTATTTTTATATATTTTCTCCTTTTAGTAATTTTTTTTATTTTTTATTTTTTTAAGTGGACGTGAATGTTAGCTTAGGATGAGGAATTACTTCAAAGCCAACGCAGTCACCTAGGTTTTGTTAGGAACATTGTTCACCAAATGGCTTGATGGATTGAACTTGACTGGGCTGAAGTATAATTTGGAGCAATTCGAAATCCATGTAACTGAATTTCAGTCTTTCTGTACGGTTGGACTGATTTGGTCACATGTTTTTGTTTAAAAATTAGATTTGTTTATTTTGTTAAATGCTTTTGGATGACATTTATTATGTGGGCACAGTGCCCATGTAAATCAGTAGGTACTGTACACAGTTGGTGTTAAAATATGTTGCAGCACAAAAATGTCAACATTAGTAGCTAAGACAGCTGAATTAGAATGATCAAACCATAAAACTACTCTTTATCTTTGTTTCTGTTTAGTACCAGTAATTGAGATCTACGTGCCAAAAGAGTAGAGGTTTTAAAGTAATTTATTTGTCAAACTTCGAAATGTGATTTATAGTATCCGCTTTGGTATACTGCACGATAGATTTGTAAAAGCTCTATGATGGGTATCATTTATCCTTATTGGAGGGACATTTTATGCCAGCAACACACGCTGAATGTTTAGTCAGCTTTGCTAAACAAATGAACATGTTTTGACCTTACAATCCTGAAATGTTTTCTCTAAATACACCTCTGCTGCAGACAGTCATTTTTTCCCCTCATAAAGCATTCGGCATGTCTATGTGTTCATTTGGAAAAGTTTGCTATTAAATTTCTCTGTGAGAGCAATAAAAGGTTTTTGTTGAAAAATATTTTCCATGAAGAGCATATATGTAAGGGCATGACTACACATCATAAAGGCTCCGGCACTACCGGGTCTTTTGTAAAGGTCAAGTCAAGTCAAGCTGCGGGGATCATTTGTCTTTCTATCAAGCCCAGTAGAAATTCTCAAAGGCAATTTTCACACCACATTTCTTCACAATTTTCTTCCGGATGTTTTTAGTTGCCGCCAGCTGAATTATGACTCAGGACGTGATTGTGAGTAGAGCCCATAAATTAACTCATAAAATGCAAGACAGAAGTTGGAGGGTTGCAAGTTTTATTGCAGGTTCCCCCAACTCACACGTGCCCTTCGGCAAGACACTTAACTCCAAGTAGCCTGCTAATCTGTGTGTTGATACAGAAATGAGTGTGGCTGTGTGAGAGATGTTATATAGGTTCAGTCTGTCCGATTACAGGTTTACATATAGTCTTCATCAGGATGAATATAATATTAATTTATATATTTTGGTTGCTTTGCTAACAAGGTGGAATGATTATCAGGAATTTCAGTGATCAAAAATAATTTTGAGAAGTTTGTATGTATTGTGAATTTTCCCACCAATACCTAATAAAAACTAAAAGTTCTAAATGCACTCGTGTTAAAATGTGAATGGATGTTATTTGGTACATTAAACTGAAGGCAGTAAGTATTTTTTGTCATCAACAAGTCTTGGCATAATTCTGACTGGATGCTTTATTTGACCAGAAGTAAGAGAGCATATTTAAATTGGTTGGTTTTCTGGAACAAAAGTCATACATTTTTAGACCTCATCTGCAAGAAAAACAAAAATCTGTGCTTTTTTTTTTCTTTAATATCAAGTGATGAGTGCATAGGAAAAAAAAAATCCACACAGTTTTCATAAACTATTACTCGCAGCTTTTAAAAATTGTGTGGTTAAAAAAAAAGAAGGATTTTTGAACAGGATGGATGTGGAACAGAGGAGCCACCTGAAAGCACCACAGAAGAAAATAAGAGACTCCTTATGCTGTCTGTGCCTTCACTTAGCAGAACTCTCACGTCTCTCCCAAAGCACAGAACAGAACGGGGGATAAGAGGGAGAAAGTCTTCAGACATTGAGGAGTTCTCTTTCTTTCCTTTTCTTTTTTTTTTTGCTGATGTTTTGTTATGATGGATTGTGCAGACTGAGTGCCATGATGTGCGCGTCTCTGGGAGCGCTTGTGTTGTGACCAGTAGGGTCACTCATCGATTCCAAGCCATCTCTACTAAAGCACTAATAAGACACTTGGCATTTTCCCTGGTGTGATATTACTCCCTTTGTGGGCTTCCTCTACTCCTGCCAGTTATTGGAGAGAGTGGAAAAGTGTGTGTTTTTTATGTCTGTTGAAGTTTTGTTGTTTGTGTTTGTGGTCATACCCCCTGCCCCATGCATATGTGCTTGTGTGTGTGCGTGGTGGCATTTAAGTCTGTTACGTTCTGTTCAAGTGCAAAGCACAGATGCACACAGATTTGCGTGCGTGTCTGTACATACATATGTGCATATGCCATGAAATAACAGATTACATTATGTGAATTTAGATTAGTGGCAACATTACGCAAATCCTGATAGTAGGAGGAAGAAAGTCCACAGTGGGTAGAGGGATCAGATGGAAATGTCACCTTGGAAGCCACTCAAGACTCGCTGAGGCCTGATTGCCCAAGTGAGATCCGGAATGTCATCTGATTTGGAAGCAGAATCATCAGTGAACATGGTCTGATCCTTTCCTAAGGATAGAGATTAGTTGCAGTGTTGGAGATGAGATCAGCATCGCCAGATGGAGCATTTACTCCAGCAAGAACTTTGAGAAAGCCAAGTCAGGCTAACATGGAAGCTTGCAGGACTGTGTGTTTATTTGCTGCCAAATGTTTAGAAGCGTCATTATAATTAACAACATGAATAAATTGGGATGCGTGCTTCATTTATTTTACTGCAAGAATGGGCTAGCATGAGATTCTCATGGCATGGTAACCTTAAGTTGTATTAGTGCTCTCTCCCTCTCACTCTGTCTTCAGCCAGTGGTCATATTTTCCCATGTGGCCCTTTAGGAGAATTACTTGCCTGCCCTGGCATCGTGCTCTATACAGTGAGACAAAAGTATTGACAGACCCAGTCTCAAAGGGCCCCAGGACACAGCTTCTGTGCTCTTCCAAAGTTACCATAACAAAAAGTTATGAAAGCCTAACAGCAAAAAGACCAAAAGATTGAAAGTTTAAGAAATGTAAAATCTCACGGAGAGCATGTTGAAAATAAAGTCTAAGAAAGGAATTACAGCATTAAATAAAGTGAAAGAATACTGGACCAGAAATCAGTTCCCATTCTGTTATTTACTGATTTGACTGAACTTATTGCGCAGGAGTTTGGGACCAGAATTATTATTACAAATGACTTTGTGTTCAGCAACCTCCTTGCCTTCTTGTCACTCTTTCTTCACATCTTAATAAAATGACATTAAGCCTTTGAATGGTGGGACCTTTCTGAGGCTTTCAAACCAGAACGGGTCAAAACCCTGAAATGCCTTGATGCTGATAATTAACCAGTATCTGCTCTGTGGTGTTACTAAGTTCTGCTTGGTGAAATTTAGACTTTATAAATCTGTCATGTCTCCCACTTAGCATATTAACAGTTTGTCCAGCGGGGCGCACTTCAGTTTGTTTTGTGCACTTAAGCATCTTAACATGGTAGTTGGAAAATTTGAGTGCTGCAATTATGCTTGTAATCACTGAATAACAAAAGAAGAAGTACGTCAGGAAAGTGGAAAGTTATATAGATATTTAAAACACGAGTGTGCTTCAGCTTGTTTTTGTCTGACCGACTGAGCCGTAGTATGTCTGTATTTACCAAACCAACGAGCCACTTGCATGGGCATGGAAGAGATATACCTTAACCTATGAGTGAGGAGTCTCAAGGCCAACAACTTCCAAGCTAATAAATTTGTCTGAGGGAAAAAGGATGAGAAATAAAGGCCTTTAAATGTTCCTATTCCTCTCCACGTCAGAATGAATGGATGTTTCAGCAAGCAGTGCCACAAATTACCCCCAGAGAGAAAAACAGCTCAGCTCAGACAGCTGCAGCGTGGGGGATCCACTCCCTCTGGAGAAGTCATATTCAGACTGATAGGCTTGTGTGGAATTCAGTGAACCTGACTGCACCCTCCACCCACGGGGCTCCGCTCCTTCCACATTGGTGCAATCCAAACTCCTCGGGGGAATATTCCTTCCTCAGCTATCTTCAACATTTTCTTAGTTGTTCCTTTTTAGAGGTCCTGCTGCCAACTCAATTTCAGATGGCTTTTACACTTCAGCTACATGCCTCCTCCGTGCCCACGCTTGTGACTTCCAGTGAATCTCGGGGCAATGCATTCTATTAACCTATTTAGTTTTTTCCTTCCATTTGGTATGTAGAGTCAAACACAGCCTGTATCAGATTCTAAAGTGAAGCTTGAAGCCCCCAAGCTAACTGCCTGCGAGTGTCTCGCTGCCTACAAATCGCCTTTGCTCTTCATGTGTGTCCTGCATATGGGTTCAGTGTTGCCCTCTGCTCCACACTGGGCTTCATTAAATGATAGCAGCAACGATGGAGACGTTGTCGAGACAGAAATATAAAAATAGAGAAACTGAGTAGAAATCTTCACCTTTCACCTTTGAGTTTTTCACCAAGGATAAACTAGTGTGCACTGTTTTACTGTGTGCGTCCTTGAAATGAGAGATGTTAATTCCTCTCTAAAGAGAAGCATTCCAGCAAAAACAAAAGGTCAGCATGATTAATGATTAACATCACCATCAAAGGCTGGAGGCATGATTGTATCCATGTGCCAAGAAAAGGAACCAATGTGAATTAATTCACCAATTCTACCACAAAGAGAGGTCAAATATCCAATCAGAACTCAACCAAAAGCTTATAGATGGCTGCAGAAAGCAGGTGAGAATATTTAACCAGTTTGAATGCATGTATATAGCAAGTACTGAACAGTACCTAGTATAGATGGAAAAATAAATTCAAGTATACCAAGTAGATCTTAGTTTTGCATTTTCTGTTTTTCTGTTTTAGTACTTATTTTACCTTCTCCATCATTGACACTCCCAAATTTGACACATACTTTAGATGAATGAAGTAGATACAAAAACGATGGGGTCTATTATCTTGACATGTTTTAGATGCAATCTAAATCTGACTCATGATTGGAGAAATATGCTCTGTTCTAGAGGTTATGCTAGTGCAGGATACCCACACCATCTTCCCAGGTCCTGAAGAAATCCTTCGCTGTCTAACAGAGAGAGAGGAGAGTTCAGTTTAATTACAAAACATTTATATACTCTCCTATGAAGGCTGTTTTTTCCCCCCTCAGTTTATCTCACATTTACATTTGATTGAAGGTAACAAACGTTAATAGATTTTTTTGTGGGGAAAATGAAATATTAAAAATGTGAAATCACCTAAATGTATAGATCGGTTTCACTGCAATCTGCAAGGAAGTAACTAATTGAGCGCTTACCAGGATAATAGCCATTCAGCCCGTGATTTATATTCTCACTCTGCTACAAGGGCAAACATAAGTATTTGCAGCCTGATTGGTGTTTAATGTCTTTTGACGACTTCAGACAGCGGTAAAGGCAACGATCATTGCACATCTCAATAATGGCAATCATAAAAGCCGGCACCAAAGGAAAGGTCACTGTTAATGGCTGGCAGGCAATATTTTGTGTCACTCAAAGTGCCCAGCTTTGATAGTAAATCTCTCTAATAAGAGGAGCCTCGCCAGCAATTTCTTTAACTTAATTACCAGGTTGTTCCAGAGGCATGTGGTTGATATCACTGTGTGACATTTGAGGCCAAACAAGACAGAGTTCCGAGTCTCTCTTTTACTTTGACTTTACATCACATCCACTCATTCGCCGCCTATTTTCCACGTCTCCTTAGCCTGTCATTCTTATTCAGTTTCATTCCGTTTATTTATAAAAATGTAATCTCAGACGCTACCAGACCAACTGTCGAGAAACATAAACAGAACAAATCAATGAAGTTGTATAAGACGGATTCAAATGCAGTTCCATTTCAATTCTAGCTCTAATACAGTGGAGAAGAATGCAGTATATTGTTCCAGTTGGTGAAAAGTTATCTAATGGACCACAGCCAATTGCATCAACTCATTGATTTTGCAGCAATCCCTCATCTTGAGTGAGCATTTTGTGTATGTGACCAACTATAATTGACAACTACAGTTAAACCTTCATATCCTGTGGCCAAACAGATAGATGTGTTATAACATTGTTTTTCTTTCAGATTGGTGCACTTACAGAGTCCATAGCACATGCTGTGACACTTCACTGAATCATAAAAAACAAAAAATCAATTTGCTTAAAGGGTCAGCTATAGATTTTAGAGAGGAAGCAAGAAAACAAAAGGGTGGTTAGATATCGTTTTTAAATTGTCAAATATTCTGAGAGAAGTCAGCACTCTTGTGTGGAGCTTTGCTGCCTGTAGGTCTTAGAACGGCATTAAAAATAGGGGAATCTAAAAAGAAGGAAGATGACTTACAAAATCACATTTAACTTTAAAATTCAACTTTAAGGTTCAAGGATTTCTCAAAGATGCGAGACAAAATCAAAGCAACACTCCAGGTATGTTTTTGATGAGGGGAATAACGTTATAACGTGATATAAAGCTCAAGCAAGTTGATTTTATGTAATACCCCTATTTTAGTAAAAACTTGCTTTGTCAAATACACTTAATTGTCAACATAATTCTCCTTTATTTATTTCTAGAACCTTTTCTCAATCTGTGAGTCTCAGTCAGGAATAAAAAAAAAAGATTTCTCACTTTGACATATTAAACTTTTCAGTTGTTACTGAATGTTCTTAAAGCCGGGTTTGAGATGGCTAAAAGCAGAAATGTAGGTTTGTAAAATACAAAGTGACTAATAGGATTAGCAGGATGTTTATTTCACCCACACAAAGTAGTACCTCATATCTATTCAGCTTAAGTTTTCATAATTCTTTATATGGCAGTCAGACTTTTGCACTTTTGTCATCTGTACTCTTTCTGCTTTGACTTGATCATTTTCCAGACGGACGAACTCTTGGGTTGAAAGAAGGAACACTTACTTTTTACACAGCTGCATGTGAGAACCATGTGTTTCTTTCTTTTGTTGCTTTCTCTCTTTTCGCCTCACTACTCAAGCCTCTTGCCGTTCACAAAATCAGCAAATTTGTATGGAAGGGTTCCTATATTCTTTCAGTTCAGCCTGCGTAAGACTTTGTCCTGATTTTCTCATGAAAGACAGATGAAATAGATGAATGGTGAGCATTTTCGCAGGGCGAGTTCTGAACAACTTTGCTATCACCTAATTATCACACTTTTAGGAAAAAGTATCACTTCTCAGCAGCACTGGGCATCACAATGGTAAAGCTATTACAAACAGATGTGTGTGAATCTATTGCAAGCGATGGCTATGACATGTCAGACAGATGACAGCTCCAAAATGATTCTAATCGATTTTAACGAATCTCTCGGGTTTGTTTTAAAACCAACAAGACAGTAAACAGGTTCCCAATGAAAGATAGCAATGTTTTTTTTTTCATAACTGCCAGTGTTGGACATAATGGCTGTCTGTGACAGATTAAATAGGACGTAATGAGTCACAGAGCCTGAACTGCTTCCAAAGTGCCAATTTCATTTTCAGCCGGTATAACTGGCCACTGCCATTCATTTACTGACTGTATTTCATTATAAAACCAATTTTCCGTACTTTGAGAAAGTTTCAAGATCAGAATTTTATTCCACAAAATGAAGGCATTATTATGGTTAAACCTTATCTGAACTGTATGTAAAGAATAGATAATCTAATAATTTTCAACAAATGATAGGTGATAATACAGAGGAGCCTCTCAACATTTCCCCCGTTTCTTAATAAAATTAACATATAATAACCTTGAGCTTGCTAGAAAGGACAAGGTTAGACATTGTAAAATGTCAATGGGTATGAATCCTATATTAATTTTTGTCTATTAATAATATGCAGTAGAAAAATTATACAGCATAAAAGTTGCAATTTATTGTGGATTGTCTCTCATCAGCACAGAGCCAAAGTATAACTACAACCTTAAACATGATCAGAGATCCTCACTTATGTTTGGTTAAATGTTCTTTGGGAACTCGTACATTGACCACAGGATTTTCAAAACTGCAAAACCAACCTTCTGGTATAATTCCAGCTAAATGTTTATCAAAACTGTTTTTATCGGAAGTGGTAGGGCTCATCTTCTGGTTAGTTTCCTGCTAGGAATACAGCTTTTTACTATTATCCATAAAACGGTTGCAGTTAAGACCATTTCAGAAGTGTGTTTGGTCTTTGAACTGTTGGAATGCCCATCATGTCAGGCATCTGGCTCAAAATGCCCCCTACAGACCAAATATGGTTCAAACTGGTCTTAGACTGGAGACTGCTGGAGCTGCAGTGCCTCTGTCCACCACCAAGCAATTTGATATCAACATGGAGTGAAAAGTTATTGAAAGAAACTAAGAGGACAGAGTCTCTTGATCCAAAAAACCATGACGAAAACAATGTTTAGAGCAGTCAATACGTTTTTAAATTATATTAAAATAAATTATTAACTAAAAACCTGGGAGAAAGATTTCAAAATCTGAATTTGAGTGCTTAACTTTGATCTAAGAGGGGAGCATTTTGAAGTGGGGCATAGTGAAAGCCTCAGAACCATTTTTGCAATTAGTTACCGTAACTAGTTTCATTAAAACCACGCTGATTGAAGCCTGCAACCTAACCAAATGCTCGGCCTATTTTATTTACAACAAACTGACAGATGAAAACAAGCCTGATGTGCATTCTGTGGAGCTGTGACTCAAATATTTGATCAAATCTGTTGCAAGAAGCACAGCTTCTATTAAAGACATAGGAATCAAAAGAAGTCTAAAATGTTTACTTGTCTTTGATTTCTTCTCCTGCAGCTTTAAAGCCTCTGCATCAATTTGAAGATTGATGCAGAAGTTCACTGTCTTGTTTTTATGAGCATCTGTATAAATGCTAGAGTTAAATATGCCCTTCTGGAGACTTGTTTACAACCATTGCATTCCCTAAAAACTACAGGTTTGTGAGTTATTTTCTTCTAATTTTTGTTGAGCTGAAAAATAAAAACGTACCTTCTTATTAATTTGAGAAATAATTACTTTGCACTTGCAAGTACTCAGAGCATCGGAATGAAATTCCCCGATATCAATGAAATGTGACATTATAGCAAAAGTATTTACCAGATCTTGATGCAGTTGAACACTATGAATCCCACATCATAAATCCCAAAACACAGACACTGTTCAAAGTTCATCAACAGTGGAAAAACTTCAGAAGAGACCAGAATTTATCCTCTACAAAATCCCTTCTATTTCCTCACATTTAGATGAGTTTTTTTGTTTTTTGTTTTTGTTTTTCTGCTCAATATGGCATCATACTCTGCAAAAATAAAAAGATTTGAGATCTTTGGTGAGGTGGTGCAAAGCGTCTGAGAACAACAGGGATTGCACCTTAAAAGCTTTAGGTTGCAAATAATAAAGTTTGTAGTCTTTCTCTGTTAATGTCCTTCAGAGAGGGATGGAAAAAATTGCATTATAACTTGTCGCAGTAAACTCACGTGTCTTATATGTTTAACTTTCTCACATATATTCTGTAGTTTCATTTCTGACAGTCAGTTCACTGTTGCTCTTTTTACATGACAATATTTTTCAGAATTCAGTTGGTCTCCCAGTTTCCCCCCAGCAAACTCCAAAGTATGATTCCCACTGTGGAAAACATCATCTGTTTCCCCGTCTAATAGCGATCTACTGCGCCACGGTCATCTGCAGCTATAGAATGAATGGCTGGGAGCATTAAGCCTGACATTCTGACATTTCAAAATTGTATATCTTATCTTGATGACGTCTAAATTCCAGCTGACATTAAAGCTACCGCAACACAAGACACATTTAACAAATGTCTGAAAGAGAGACAGGTGGAAGGGAGATGGGTGTGCACCATTTTGCCCAATGAGCCTGGCGATTATCCAGCTGTAAAGGGCCATCAGCAGCGGCAGCCCTGACAAGCAACTGGATTAGTGAGAGATGCAATTAAGACCTCAATAGGGAATCTGCGTCTGACACACTCAGATAGGCTTGTAGCTTCCTTTCCACACATACATGCATTATACTCAGACTGTGAAGAGGAAAGCTCAACTTGAGTCACGTCAGTTGGCTTCCCCATCAATTTATTTATCTGTGTTTTGTTTGGAGCTGGTGGGGAGTCTGAATGCTTGGTTACTGGTAATTACCTACTGTATTCACTGTTGCAAACCAATTATCACATGCAAATGAATAAATATGGTATAGGGATTATCTCTGGAATAATGCATAAAGAAATAACAAAGATTAAGTGGAAGTGACACTCTGTATGCTGAAGAACAATCTTCAGTTGAAAGCGTATTTCACATTAGATATTCAATACGCAGACAAAAGAGAATAAAACCAATATACCCACTCAGGAGAAGGGGTTTATTTTGCATTTATTTTTAATTATTTACCAGGTCTTCCCTACTGTGTTTTCAGATAGTTTTGGTATGGAGAAAACAAAAAGGTTGGGAAGACATGGGCTATGGTGGTGAGCCTTTTGTGATAAAGTAGTTCTCATGTATAAATGTAGCTCAGTGGCCCAGAGAGGCAGTCGGCAAAAAAGGCTCAACGTTACAGAGAATGCACATTTAAAGACAAGGTTGCAGGGATTCATCAGCTGTTTCCTTATAGAATATATTTTTGTTATTTTGTATTATATACATAGTAAAAGAAATATGAGAAGTAAAACAATCCAGTGTTCATCAGTGATTATATACAATCCCAGATATTTATCTGAGTTGCATGTTACATATTCAATTAAGTTCAGTTTACATATTTATATACTACCAGTTCACAACAAATGCCTTATCAAAAGCAGATTTGATTTTAATGTGTAAATTTAGAATCAAATCAATTCAGGCATAAAGGCGCCTTCAAACTTAGTTATTCATCCCAATGCAATCCTAGTTAAAATTAGTAGTCGAACTTGACTAAAATACTTAAGCAAGTTAATTGAGGAGTCTTTAATGAATTAATTGCAATGAATGTTTATAGAAAACCATATATTGACAAAATAAGCAACTTTTTTCGATATCAAAAACAGCTTCCCTGCTGTACTGTTGAATAAATAGGCATATGAGCTTAATTACAAATTTATTTGTTATTTTTAATCAGTTATCTATGGTACTCAACCATCACACTGGTGCAAAGTGCCATCATACCCATTCAGCTTTCAAGTGTTCCAGGAAACCCTGGTCATTCGTGTAACTTAAAAATACTTGTTAATGTGAATAGTGGACACTGACATCAGTAAAGGGGACATGTCTGCTGCTTCAACATGTACAGTACATGTTAGTATTTTAGGCTTGAATAGCCTCAACTCCTTTTAGCACAACTTAAACACAACAATAATATTTTCCAGCATCTCATCAGGTCGTTTTTTTTTTTTTTTTAAAGCAAATATTAAGGCCCAGTGGGCCAAGAAAAAAAAAATCTTGTTTGTGTTTAGATGTGCAAAGCTTATAGAGAAACACCACAAAAGATGTGAACATGTAAATGCAGGAAAAGCATTGGCTCAGGAGGCCAAGTATTAATCTATGCCACACTTCTTAGTTTTTAGTTGTTGTTGTTTTTGCAAAAATTTTAAAAATCATTCATCATTTTTCTTCATTCATCAAAATCCGAATAAAATATATTTCATTTTATGGTTGTAATAGGACAAAATGTGATTTAACTGGACTAACTAATTTGTCAGACAGTGTTTAATTGAGTTATATTGTGCATCTGTTGTCCTCTCTTCTTCTTTAAATAACCATGTAGATACAATAGAAACAGGTGAAATGATCCTAGTCTGGCACTTTGCTCTGGGTTCTTAGCGTTGAGGCTTATTTGTGGTTTGGTGTCTGACAGTCAAATAGCTATCAGGCTCCTCTCTAGTGGAACCAGCTCCCTTTAGGTTCAGGAGGCAGACACCTTCTCTGCTTTTAAAATTAAGCTAAAAACTTCCTTTAGCTATGCTGCTCTAAGTCCAGCCTGCTGGGAGACCTCCCATGATGCTCTGAGCACCTCTCCTCTTTTTCACACTCCATGCATTTATATGACTCCTGAATGTCATTAACTGTGTTCCTTCTCTTTCCTGTAAACTGTAATTTCTACCCTTTTCCTTTTTGCATCCTTGCGTTACTTTCCATCTGCATCCCTGGCTCTGGCTGAGTATGTTTTCTTATCTGCTGTTCGCTAGCCTAAAACCCTGGCCAGTCTTCGCGTTTGTTCTCTCTCTTCTTTTCTCTCCTCCAGTGTCCTCTCACCCCATCCACTCCAGGCAGATGGCTGACCTTGCTGAGCCTGGTTCTGTCAGAGATTTCTTCTTATTAAAAGTGCTTTTTTTCCTTTCTCACCAGTGCCAAGTGCTAAAAGGGAATTGCTAGCTGTCCCTTGATAATATTCAAGGATCGTGTCCTATACAATGTTAAGTGCTTCACATGAATTATGTTGTCATTTGGAGCTGTATAAATACAACTCAGTTGAATTGAAATAAATAGTTTGGTGGCATGAGCACTGGAACAATGCCTGAATTCCCGCCCAGGGGAGTTCAGCTCCAATGCAACTTTTTCTAGTATGAAGTAATTGGTAGCTTTCAAAGACGCTTTTCCAACCCTGAACACATTTTTTTTCCCCCATCTCTCCTGTGTTCCCAACTCTGTTATATCTGTCTCCAATTGTGACTTTCTATTTGTCGCTGAACAATTCACGTTCTGCTTCCCTGCCACACCATCTCAGCTAAAATGTCATAAGTTGCAGAATATGTTCTGAGATGCTGCTCTTCCCTTTTGTAATGACCTCCACTGAGACCCACTGATACTGGCTGTAAATCCCCAGTTGTTTGTTGGACGACTCTGCGACATTAATAAAGACTTGTGGCCCAGTGCAGTGTGCAGATCAACTCTTCGGTTTTATCATCAGAGAGAGCCCACCACCCGGTTGAGGGGTCATTAGCAGATGCTACAAAGGAGCGTGTCACGCTGGGTCCCAAGCAGTCAAAGACCTGTTTCAAGCCCTGGTGAAACTTTTAATTATCACCCATGCTGAGACTTATGCCAGACTCCCATTACATGCGATCAAGAGCTAAAAGCAATCTGAGGGTGCCTCGTTGTGACAGCAAAAGGAATACTGTCGGAATTTAGGCTCTGTATCTTCCACCTGCTATCTCACATTGCAAAAGTGTGCCAACACAGGCTGCAGGCGTACAAATTATTCAAATTACAACTACAACCAAATCCAATGGAACTCCAAAATGACAGGTTATGACACACTATTTGTAGAACTGGCTCTATTCGCAAAAACGTACTCTGAAACGTAAAAGAAGCACCGAGTTTGACTTTCAAGGAAACTTCCAGCTCATCAGCTTGCACCACAAAGCATGGCAGCAAGTGAAGGACAGCAGTTTTGGTCCAAGCAATGAAATACGGAAATGAATGAAAACATTATTGAATGAATGAATGAATGAATGAATAAATAAATAAATAAATAAATAAATAAATAAATAAATAAAAGATTCAATCTGGGCAAATGATCAAAAATCTCAGTTTCACCATACCCTATAGTTTTTACAAAATGTCATCAAAACTTACTTTTTAAAAAGAAAGCAACAGTTATTCCTAGTGCTGGTAAAATAATTTCTTTACAAATGGAGTAATAAACTATCTGTAATATTTATTATTTGTCAATTTTCACACATATCAAAACTATAGAATAAATGCCTGCAAAATGTGTTTGTTTTAATGGAAACATAACTATTGTGCCAGATGTTTTTGTTTTTATCATTGTGCTCTGATAAGGGAATTACTTTTTCACATCGAGCCATGTTTTTTTGAGTATATTTTTCCTCTAATAGATGAAGCCATAATTTGAAGTGAGTGAAAGAGTCCCAGTTCCTCTCCTCATGTTCTCCACTCATTATGCAGTCAAGCGATTCCTGTTTATTCTGTACACAGAACCGTCACTGTTGCCAGCTATAGTGACTTTGTCGCTGCATGTGCATAAACAAGAATGATTGACAGCGCTAAGACCCTCCTCTTTTGCTCTGATTGGTTGTTTGTGACTGGCAGTAGTATATTTCTGCAGATGGCTGTAGGACCTCAGGGCATAGTGACAGTTTTAGCAAATATGAAAAAACATATTTTTATTTTATGGGTTTAAATCACAAAATCTGATCAAATCCATTAACTGAAATACCTTAAATTCCTGGCTAAGTTTATGAAAAATACTTTTTTATGGTGGATCCAGTGGTCAAATCTCAACTATGAATGTTTTGTTTGGTTTGGATAAACTTCCTTTGCTTGGATATGCTTTTCTGAGTACTCCGGCTACCTCCCACAGTCTACAAACATTTGCGTGTGGTTAAAATTTATTTTAGTTGCCTTTAGGTGTAGAGTGATCTGTGTACCCTGACTATTGCTGAATAGCTGCAGGGATAAGTCTGAACTCCTCCGTGATCCTGACTGGGAGTTTGTGGAGAGAGAAAATTAAAGGATACTTTGGGAAATCTAAACATATGAAAAATAAATGTTTTCACATGTCATTTATAATTTCTACACTATGAGGAAGGAAGGCATTTAGAGGGAGGAAATGGTTCTGGAATCTGAGCTTGAAAATTTAATGACAGTTAGTACTAGTACTTCTTGTCCTTATATAAACCAAGACTCTGTAGGTTCCCAGTTCATACAGAGAAAGAGTTTGAATTATTTTTACTGGTCTATGATGCACTGAAAGGTTTTAACTCTGAAAATATTCCCTTTACTTGTCAGTTATGAGACCCCTCAGATCATAACCGGCACGGTTACTCAGTGTACCCCGCACCAGAACTAAATAGGAGGAAGCAACATTTAGCTTTCATGCTTCCAAACTTTGGAACAATCCTGAACTCTTGAGAGCATTTTTCTCCTGATGCGTTCCCTTAAATCTCAAAGTTTGTTTATTGTAAGTTGTCTGCATTAGATTAATGTTTATCAGTCTTAAATTCACATTTTACTGTTTCTTTCTCTTCATGTTATGCAAACACTTTTATGTTATCCTAAGGCATTTGTTACCTTTTCATTTTTTTCTTTATATTTCTTCCAGTTGTCTGTTTATCTAGGCACTTAATTTTCTTCAAAGCTCCTTTAAAAGCTTTATCAATCAATGACTGTATACAAATGAATCTGCCTGGCCTTCTGTTTTCATCTTCAACAAATTCATATAACATTCACAAGCTAGAAGGACATGAAGTAAACTTTTACAAAACAAAAGAGCAATGTTCTGAGTGTTGTGCAACAAACATCAAGCACTGATGAATCAGATGAGGAGACTTTTCTGTTGAAAGGCAGGAATGTTTGAAATTTCTTCAAATCTCTGGCTTTACAACCATTTTTCTTTGTTTCCTTCAAGTGGCCTTATAGGTTAATACTGGCATAACAGTTTTCTTTTAACACAAGATTTTAATGATCATTGTATTTCAGTTCTGTGTGACTTGTATAGCTTTTTTTCCATGGCTGTGCACAGAAAAATGTGATGGATGCAGTTGGTTTGATGCAGACATTCATAGTATCATAATGAAAATCAATTTGAATGAAGGATTTAGAAATCCTTGTTTTTTAAGAACCATTTTTAGATAACCTAAAACCAGGAATTCTAGGTATTTTATGCATGGTTTATGCAACTATCTCTTAACATTCGCATGTCGAAGCTTTTGTTACGAGCAAAAAAAGATTTTCCTGCAGCCTAAAATTTTAAATCAAATTGATCATACATGAAGCAAAAACCTTTTGGAAACAGCAATGTCATTTTTATGAATAATTTACAATGGAGATGAGGAAAAAACATTGCAAAAACCTCCAAGCAGTCCTGGAATGTAAGGAAGTGAAATATCCTGTGTTGTCTGAGCCAACCATCTCATCTCCACCCCATCAGTCCGCTTGCTGGAGACAAAATTAGTCAGAAAGAAAGACAGATAACGGTTACAGCTGGAGTAAAGGCCTGCCAAACGAGGAGAAACCTTTTTTTCTTTCTTTCTAGAAATTTCCACAGTTTACTGTCTTCAGGCAGTAATTGGCTGCAAACCATTTTCAAGTATTAAAGTGGCACAGTTTAATTTATGGTTGTGTTAATTTGTCTCAGCCACGAAAATTAGAGCTGTGCTTAATAAATTGCTATTTCTCCTTCACCTTATATTCAAACTGGATGTGCATTTTTTTTTAAAAGTTGTCAAATCTCTCAAGTCTATCCTTGATTACAACAGTTTAACAGTTTTTCCTACTTTTTTTGTAACACTATTATTTCCCTAAATTTACAATTTTAGATACTGTTTGATCCTAGCCTTTTTTCTACATGTGATAATGTTTTTTGTGAGTATGCCACTTGAATGAAAGCAAATGAGAAGAAGTGCCACATTTAAAACACAAAACTTAATTAAGTCATATGAATGTTAGTAAACCCCACAAAATTACAGTTTGAAAAATATAATGTCGCTGGCTGAAGTGTTGAACCTTGTGTTAGACATTTGATCTGTTCATTTAACCCCAGTAGTTTTCAGAAACCAGAATGACTTGATAACCTTATTATGATGCACGGTAGTGGTCGTATCATTCAGATGTGCTATGTACATGTGCATTTCTAAATGGTGGTAGAATTTTAAAGACAAAGGTCTGTGGCCGGCCGTAGACCTTTGTCCTTTGCTGGTTGACAGATGGAGACCACTGTCTGTTCATGTCCAAGCAAAATATCAAAACTAGTTTTGAAAATAGTTCGATCCTCAGTTAAATTGATTATTCAATTCTTAGACAAAGCTTAAAAGCTAACTACTGAGGAAAGCAGCCAACTTAAAAGGTCTCTGAAAGAAATATGATCAAATTTTTAGCAGGATCTTGTTGACGGCTACAAAAAACAACATGTTATTTTCATGTGTTTTTGGGGAAGTTCAAAATAGTTTTGTGTGTTATTGAGCTAAACTGATATAAGAATAGTTTAAATTAATTATTAAAAATCTAAAATGAAGACAGCTTTCATGCTGATTTAAAGAATGCAAACACTTCTATGACACTTATCATTTTAGTTGTTATGGAGATTGTCCACTTTGGTTCTATAAAGTCATCCATTTTTCAGTATAATGTTACAGGATAGACATATGCAGTGGTACAGACTCCTCTTTATACTGTTTAACTTGGTCATTTTCTTATCTTAGCATCTGAACACAGGTTCAGTCTGCTTAACACATGGCACACATGAGACTGATACTGATTTAGAAGACTTGAAAATACATCAAGCTTTGTTCAAGCAAGTGACCTGAAGCAGCCAACCTGAAAATGCTCAATTCTCCTCCCAGAGTTTAAATTAGGAGCAGTGGCGCAAAAAGTGGGTATGTACTGTATACAACGCATAGGGGCGCTGAACCAGAGGTAATGCCAGAATTAATAATAAAATAAAGACTTTGTGGTATTCTCATTTAGTGACGTATTTATATTAGTTGTGCTACCACTCCCACGCCACTAGAGGCAGTAGCAGGCCCGAAAAGGTGCAATTTAGGAGCAGATTTAGAAGTACACAGAAAGCTACAGAACTTGTTAAAAACTGTGAGCTGCGCTGAAGTAAGTAAAATACAGAAGTTCAAATACATGCCGAGAGTAAAACTCCTTCTTAAAGATGAAGCTATAAACCAGATTTCAAAAGAAAATAAAAACGACCGCAGATAATATAGGAAATAGCGCCCCCCTTCAATTCCGGAGTGCAATGGTCCCATTTCCAAATAAGGTGTGAGACTGACAGTGGTCTGTCCCCGACCCTTTCTGCTTACTGCAGCAATTTCCTTCTCAAACAGCAAGGTAATGGTGGGTAACTATGGCAACCAGTGACAGTTTAAAAGCCCGCCTAGTCTTTCTGCAGTCAAGTTGCGCGCGCATCCGCCGTGTTAATAAAAAAAAATCCGTCAGACAAGCCTGCTCTGAATATCAAATGGAACTGTGACATCACAATGTGACATCACAATGTAACTCCAAAGGCAGAATTCTGACATCACCAGCGATTATATAATCTCCTCACATCCATCTACCTTAATCACAACCTGTTAGCAGCCGTTGTCGATACGTTACTCTTGAGAAGTTACTTAGCAGTTCATAGTACGATTTTCAACTTTGAAATCTACTGAGTTTCTAGAGAAGTTATTTATCTTAGAACCACAAGCAAAAGTTACAATGGAGTCCAACCAGCGTACAATCGAAGAAGTTGCATCCGACAACATCGTTGAGAGGGAAGTACAGCCACCAAAGCCACCCAAGCGCAAGAAGAAGATGTCATTTGCAGTCTGGTGGGCACTGCACGCAGCTGAGGAGCTTAAGACGTCAACTGAAAATATGGAACAGCAGGACTCTTCGTCGGTGATTGAAAATAAATCGAGCGCCAAAGCACTGGAAAAAGTGGATCAAAAAGGGGACGGACAGTCACTTGAGAGTGAGACCAACGAGAACAACCAGGAACCACTTAAAACCTGTTCGGAGGAACATGTCCCCATTGACCAAAAATGTTCTGCAGGTAATATCGAAAAGCAGAATGATTCACTAATCAGTGTAGAAGAGTCCATCGCTGGAGTGCAGGAGACAGTCGACATAGCAGAGAAACAACAGCCTTCCAAGTCTGAGGAACAGCCACCAAAGAGGAAGCGCAACAAGAAGAAAATGATTCCATTTCACATCTGGTTGGAGAAACATGCCCCCACTGATGAAAAGACTTCAGCTGAACATATTGAAACAGAAGATGATTCACTGGTTACTGAACAGGAATCGATCTCCGTACTGGAGGAAAAACCAGAAAAGGAAGAGTCCTCTAAGACCAGCACTGAAAATGTTATTCATCAGGACACTTCTCTGCCTGAAGAAGGTGATCAGGAGGATTCCTTTAAGACAAAGATTTGCAAAGAGGAACTTGTAATTTCTGCAAGAGAGCCAGTCACTGAAAATAAATCCGTCACACAAAAGGAAGTTGGCCAAAAAGGGGAAAAACAGTCAAAGTCTAGGCGCATCAAGAAGACGCCACTGTTGTGGAAGTCTTTCCCTGAGACTGATGCTTGCATAGATCTTGCATTTTTTTGTGAAAACAGTGACATCAACGGTCTTCTGTCTGAAAATCAAAGTCATCAGACAGGTTTGCCTAGCAGTGAAAAAAAGACATTGTGGAAAGTGCCCCCAAAGTCTGAACCTTGCATAGATGTAAGTTTTTTTGCTCAGAATATGGAGACCCAAAATGTTTCAATGCTGGCTGAAGAAGGTGCTGAGACAGCTTCCTTGGAAAAGGAAATTAATACTAAGAACACTGTGATTTCTGCAACAGAGCCGGTGACCGAAAATAAATCTGTCACAGAAACACACAAGAAAATGGACCAGAAAGGGAAAAAACAGACAAAGACTAAGCGCAATAAGAAGACGCCACTATTGTGGAAATCGTTCCCCCAGTCGGATGCTTGCATCGATTTAACGTTTTTTACTAAAAACAGTGATATCGATGATGGTCCTCTGCCGGAAAAAGAAAATGATCAGGGAGATTTTTCCAGCAGTGGAAAAAAGCCATTGTGGAAAATTTTCCCTAAATCA
>NW_006800079.1:152493-153752 GCF_000485575.1 Poecilia formosa
TGTTCTGCAGGTCATATCGAAAAGCAGAATTATTCACTGCTCAGTGTAGAAGAGTCCATCGCTGGAGTGCAGGAGACAGTCGACGTAGTAGAGAAAGAACAGCCCTCCAAGTCTGAGGAACAGCCACCGAAGAGGAAGCGCAACAAGAAGAAAATGATTCCGTTTCACATTTGGTTGGAAAAACATGCCCCCACTGACGTAAAGACTTCAGCTGAACATATTGAAACAGAAGATGATTCACTGGTTACTGAACAGGAATCGATCTCCGTACTGGAGGAAAAACCAGACAAGGACGGGTCCTCTAAGACCAGCACTGAACATGTTATCAATCAGGACACTTCTCTGCCTGAAGAAGGTGATCAGGAGGATTCCTTTAAGACAGAGATTTGCAAAGAGGAACTTGTGATTTCTGCAAGAGAGCCAGTCGCCGAAAATAAATCCGTCACACAAAAGAAAGTCGGCCAGAAAGGGGAAAAACAGTCAAAGTCTAGGCGCATCAAGAAGACGCCACTGTTGTGGAAATCTTTCCCTGAGACTGATGCTTGCATAGATCTTGCGTTTTTTTGTGAAAACAGTGACATCAACGGTATTCTGTCTGAAAATCAAAGTCATCAGGCAGGTTTGCCCAGCAGCGAAAAAAAGACATTGTGGAAAGTGCTCCCAAAGTCTGAACCTTGCATAGATGTAAGTTTTTTTGCTCAGAATATTGAGACCCAAAATGTTTCAATGCCGGCTGAAGAAGGTGCTGAGACAGCTTCCTTGGAAAAGGAAATTAATACTAAGAACACTGTGATTTCTGCAACAGAGCCGGTGACCGAAAATGAATCCGTCACAGAAACACAGAAGAAAATGGACCAGAAAGGGGAAAATCAGTCAAAGACTAAGTGCAATAAGAAGACGCCACTATTGTGGAAATCTTTCCCCCAGTCGGATGCTTGCATCGATTTAACGTTTTTTACTAAAAACAGTGATATCGATGATGGTCCTCTGCCAGAAAAAGAAAATTATCAGGGAGCTTTTTCCAGCAGTGGAAAAAAGACATTGTGGAAAGTGCTCCCAAAGTCTGAACCTTGCATAGATATAAGTTTTTTTGCTGAGAACATTGAATCCAAAAATGTTTCAATGCCGGCCGAAGAACATGGTGAGATAGCTTCCTTGAATAAGAAAAGTTGTTCCGAGAATACTGTAATTTCTACAACACAGCTGATCACCAAAGAAGAATCCATCTTGAAACAAAAGGAGACACTGGATCAAAAAGG
>NW_006800079.1:153811-155543 GCF_000485575.1 Poecilia formosa
AGGTTCCTGTTGATAAAACAGAAGGAAAGATTCAAGGAGAGGGTTTAACCGAAATTCAGAATTTGCCTCACTCTCCAGAAAAAACAAGTCAAGCAAAACATATGTGTGAAGTCAAATGTAAGGAGTCTGAACTGGAACACATGGAAGTACAGAAATACTTAATGCAACAGCTCAATGACATGTTCGATGTAAATCAGAAACTAAACGCTAAACTTCAACAGCAAAAAGATCTGACGAGAAAATTACTCTCAGAGAGAAGACAGAGGAAGAAGACTATGGTTTCTGTTCAGACTCAGAGTGAATCACAGGACACCTCACCAGTTTACCAATGTGCTTCAGTCCAGACGGAGATGGATGTGCCTGAAACCAAATGTAACTTGAAACCAGTCCGTAAAACAATATCAATGCAAACAGAGATGGATGTGCTGGAGACCAGATTTCACTTGGAACCAGTTTATAAAACCATTTCCACCCAAACGGAGCTGTTTTTATTGCTGAGAAAACAACCCACTGAAACCAAAAAGAACGGACATCAGGATTGGCAGAAGAAAGTATCCAAGAGTTCTACAGATGAGAACAGGAGAGAGTCAGCAACGAGAGATGCATCTGAACTGCAAGCTGTCGGTAATGAAAACATTTCTGGTGACAATATTGAAAAAGAACTTTCAGTACCGGAAATGGTTGGAGACCAGGCAGAGACCATCAAAAATGAGATAAACACGAATGAAACAGCCATCGGTGAAGTACTGCAGGTGATAGAAGAAGAAACAGTCTCCATAACACAACAATATGGAGACCACCAGGATGAGAAGAAGAGATCAAAGAAATCTAAACGCAAGATCAAGAGAAAGGCAGCAGCGAGAGATGCATCGGAACTGGAGAGCCTCTGTAATGAAAACATTTCTGGTGAAAACATTGAAAAAGAACTTTCAGTACCGGAAATGGTTGGAGACCAGGCAGAGACCATCGAAAACGACATTCAGATGAATGAAATAGCCATCGGTGAAGTACTGCAGGTGATAGAAGAAGAAACGGTCTCCACAGCGCAACAAAATGGAGACCAGAAGGATGAGAAGAAGAGATCAAAGAAATCTAAACGCAAGATCAAGAGAAAGGCAGCAGCGAGAGATGCATCGGAACTGGAGAGCCTCTGTAATGAAAACATTTCTGGTGAAAACATTGAAAAAGAACTTTCAGTACCGGAAATGGTTGGAGACCAGGCAGAGACCATCGAAAACGACATTCAGATGAATGAAATAGCCATCGGTGAAGTACTGCAGGTGATAGAAGAAGAAACGGTCTCCATAGCGCAACAAAATGGAGACCAGAAGGATGAGATAAAGAGATCAAAGAAATCTAAACGCAAGATCAAGAGAAAGGCGGCAGCGAGAGATGCATCTGACCTGAAAGCTGTCAATGAGGAAAACATTCCTGGTGCCAACATTGAAAAAGAACTTTCAGTACCAGAAATAGTTGGAGACCAGGCAGAGACCATCGAAAACGAGATTCACATGAATGAAATAGCCATCGGTGAAGTACTGCAGGTGATAGAAGAAGAAACTGTCTCCATAGCGCAACAAAATGGAGACCAGAAGGATGAGATAAAGAGACCAAAGAAATCTAAACGCAAGATCAAGAGAAAGGCAGCAACTAGAGATGCATCTGAACTGAAAGCTGTCAATGAGGAAAACATTCCTGGTGCCAACATTGAAAAAGAACTTTCAGTACCAGA
>NW_006800079.1:155553-159145 GCF_000485575.1 Poecilia formosa
AATGCAACTGCTCGATGACATGTTCGATGTAAATCAGGAACTAAACGCTAAACCTCAACAGCAAAGAGATCTGACGAGAAAATTACTCTCAGAGAGAAGACAGAGGAAGAAGACTATGGTTTCTGTTCAGACTCAGAGTGAATCACAAGACACCTCACCAGAATACCAATGTGCTTCAGTCCAGATGGATATGGATGTGCCTGAAACCAGATGTCACTTGAAACCAGTTCGTCAAACAATATCAACGCAAACAGAGATGGATGTGCTGGAGACCAGATTTCACTTGGAACCAGTTTATAAAACCATTTCTACCCAAACTGAGCTGTTTTTATTGCTGAGAAAACAACCCACTGAAACAAAAATGAACGGACATCAGGATTGGCAGAAGAAAGTATCCAAGAGTTCTACAGATGAGAACAGGAGAGAGTCAGCAACGAGAGATGCATCTGAACTGAAAGCTATAGGTAATGAAAACATTTCTGGTGACAATATTGAAAAAGAACTTTCAGTACCGGAAATAGTTGGAGACCAGGCAGACACCATCGAAAAAGAGATAAACACAAATGAAACAGCCATCGGTGAAGTACTGCAGGTGATAGAAGAAGAAACGGTCTCTACAGCGCAACAAAATGGAGAACACCAGGATGAGAAGAAGAGATCAAAAAAATCTAAACGTAAGATCAAAAGAAAGGCGGCAGCGAGAGATGCATCTGAGCTGAAAGCTGTCAATGAGGAAAACATTCATGGTGCCAACTTTGAAAAAGAAGTTTTAGTACCGGAAATGGTTGGAGACCAGGCAGAGACCATCAAAAATGAGATAAACACAAATGAAACAGCCATCGGTGAAGTACTGCAGGTGATAGAAGAAGAAACGGTCTCCATAACACAACAAAATGGAGACCGGAAGGATGAGAAGAAGAGATCAAAGAAATCTAAACGCAAGATCAAGAGAAAGGCAGCAACGAGAGATGCATCTGAGCTGAAAGCTGTCAATGACGAAGACATTTCTGGTGCCAACATTGAAAAAGAACTTTTAGTACTGGAAATGGGTGGAGACCAGGCAGAGACCATCGAAAACAACATTCACACGAATGAAACAGACATCGGTGAAGTACTGCAGGTAATAGAAGAAGAAAAGGTCTCCATAACACAACAATACGGAGACCCGAAGGATGAGATAAAGAGATCAAAGAAATCTAAACGCAAGATCAAGAGAAAGGCAGCAACGAGAGATGCATCTGAACTGAAAGCTGTCAATGAAGAAAACATTTCTGGTGAAAACATTGAAAAAGAACTTTCAGTACCGGAAATGGTTGGAGACCAGGCAGAGACCATCGAAAACAACATTCACACAAATGAAACAGACATCGGTGAAGTACTGCAGGTAATAGAAGAAGAAACGGTCTCCACAGCACAACATGGAGACCCGAAGGATGAGAAGAAGAGATCAAAGAAATCTAAACGCAAAATCAAGAGAAAGACAGCAACGAAAGATGCATCTGACCTGAAAGCTGTCAATGAGGAAAACATTTTTGGTGAAAACATTGAAAAAGAACTTTCAGTACCGGAAATGGGTGGAGACCAGGCAGAGACCATAGAAAACGACATTCACACAAATGAAACAGACATCGGTGAAGTACTGCAGGTAATAGAAGAAGAAACGGTCTCCACAGCGCAACAATATGGAGACCCGAAGGATGAGAAGAAGAGATCAACAAAATCTAAACGTAAGATCAAGAGAAAGGCAGCAACGAGAGATGCATCGGAACTGGAGAGCCTCTGTAATGAAAACATTTCTGGTGAAAACATTAAAAAAGAACTTTCAATACCGGAAATAGTTGGAGACCAGACAGAGACCATCGAAAACGAGATAAACACAATTGAAACGGCCATCGGTGAAGTACTGCAGGTGATAGAAGAAGAAAAGGTCTCCATAACACAACAATACGGAGACCCGAAGGATGAGATAAAGAGATCAAAGAAATCTAAACGCAAGATCAAGACAAAGGCAGCAATGAGAGATGCATCTGAGCTGAAAGCTGTCAATGAGGAAAACATTTCTGGTGAAAACATTGAAAAAGAACTTTCAGTACTGGAAATAGTTGGAGACCAGGCAGAGACCATCGAAAACGAGATAAACACAAATGAAGCAGCCATTGGTGAAGTACTGCAGGTGACAGAAGAAGAAACGGTCTCCACAGCGCAACAAAATGGAGACCATCAGGATGAGAAGAAGCAATCAATGAAATCTAAATGTAAGATCAAGACAAAGGCAGCAACGAGAGATGCATCTGAACTGGAGAGCCTCTTTAAGGAAAACGTTTCTGGAGCAAACATAGAACAAGAAGTTTCTACAGTAGAAACAATTCAGGATCAGACAGCATTCGTTAAAAACGAGATCCACACAGTAGAAACAGAGATCGCTAAAGAACAGCAGATGACTGAAGAAAAACCTGAACTGGAAACTGTTGTAAACCCGATTGAGACAGATCAACACTTGGTCCAAATCACTGAGACAACAAAACCAGATTCGGAAAAAATACCTGAGATCCCCCAGATTGCTCCTGAAGAAATTGAGACAATACTTCATGTAGTTTCCACAGAGGAGGAGTGTGGTCTAATGGAAAATCAGAAAACATCGCCTCCACAAATAAAGGTTACATTAAACAAAGATGAAGTCCAAACACTACCTCAGGAATTAGAACTGCAAGCAGAGTCAGCTGAGGAGAACAATATTTCTGAAGAAGAAGAGAACCCCCAGAAAAAGACATCACTGTGGAAGCGAATCAAAAAGGCTCTAACTCCACCATTTCTACGCCGGTTCAAAAACAGATGCAAAGTCCATCCAGCATAAATGGATGCTGGACATCAGTTGACTTTAGACATCAACTGATGTCTAAAGTAGATTAGATTTAAAAGGGGGGCAGGGCCACGTGTGTTTAGGGTTGATTGGCGGTATTTGGAATAAAAGTAACTATTGTTTGTAATTGGACATTTTAATATTCAAAAGACAGGACTGCACGGTGGGAAATGTCTCGCCGTGCAGGTGTGGGTTCACTGCGGGTGCTCCGGCTTCCCCCACGTTCAACATCAGTACACGTGTGTTCTGGGTGATTGGCAGTATTTGGAATAAAAGCTACTATTGTTTGTAATTGGACATTTTAATATTCAAAAGACAGGACTGCACGGTGGGAAATGTCTCGCCGTGCAGGTGTGGGTTCACTCCNAAAAGCTACTATTGTTTGTAATTGGACATTTTAATATTCAAAAGACAGGACTGCACGGTGGGAAATGTCTCGCCGTGCAGGTGTGGGTTCACTCCGGGTGCTCCGGCTTCCCCCACGTTCAACAACATCAGTACACATCTTCATCCATTGTAAGATGTTAATTTCTAATTCGAAACAGAAAATCAGAAAACCACATTTATTAATTAGAGGGAGATTTAGAGAAAGAAAATGTAAACAACGTGGAAGAAAAAGAGAATTTTAGAAGTCTAAACTGATACAAACAAGGAAAAAAAACTATCTTTCTGGGCAATCAATCAATCAATCAATCAATCAATCAATCAATCAATCAATCAATCAATCAAATT